>NC_081569.1:97116947-97298293 GCF_022355385.1 Mustela nigripes
GATGCGGGACTCGATCTCAGGACCCTGAGATCATGACCTGAGCCAAAGGCAGAGGCTTTAACCCATTGAGCCACCCAGGTGTTCCTTGGCATAGCATTTTTAGAGCCTGTCTGTATTTACACTTCTGCTATTTTGTACATCATGAATTTTTAAAATAGTGTATTAAAATATTATTTATCTTCATTACAGAGGGGTTTTTTGGTTTTGTTTTGTTTTGGGGGGCTTCCTCTTAAATTCTGTGCCCCAGGTGAGTGCCTCACTCTCATCCTGGCCTTCGGTGGCAGAACTGGGATTCAAACCAAGGCAGTCTGGTTCTAGGTCTGTATTCTTAACCATTACACTACTCATGTCCTATAACTCAATTTTTTTTTTTTTTTTAAGAGAAGGTGGGGTGGATGAGCAGAGGGAGAGGGAGAGAGAGAATCTTAGGCAGACTTCACATCTGGTGTGGAGGCTGATGTGGAGCTCGAGCCCATGATCCTGAGATCATGACCTGAGCTGAAGTCAAGAGTCGAATGCTTAACCGACTGAACCACCCAGGTGCCTCTAGAATAGTTGATATTTATATTTACATCTATATATCATTGCTTTCTCCAGTTAAACTAAAAAAATGCCTTGAGGGCATAGACTATTTATTATGTTGCCTTCTTGTATCCAGTATGGTGTTGGTTTGGCACATAGTGTTTTTGATAATGGTTGGCTAAAGGGAATTAAAGGAGACTTTCCTAGTGTGCTGAAGTTCACCGTCATCACAGCTACTCGGACCACAATTTATAGTTTTGCTTTAATCTCCCTCTTATATGTCGCATTTTAATTTTATGAAAATAATGAACCAAATAACCCATTTCCCCTAAAGATGATGAACGAACACCTATAAATAAAAACATTATGAAAATAAAATGCTTTTCTGCAGCCCAGTGTTCTCTTTCTGGTGAAACTCTCCACATTTTTTGGAAACCTACCGCTTCGGGGAAGAAATCCTAGAAGTTTTAGTTCTGTAAGTGAACAGAGGAGTGCAATAAAAAGAAGGTAGAATGTTCATTGACATAATTATCAGCTCTTTGGTGACAGTCTGGGAGTTTCCGAAGTACAACAGTTCTGTGACTTAAGTTTCCTTACACGCTGGGAGCTCTGCTCATCACTTCCTACACCCTGCTCTGAAATCGCCCTCACCTGTGGGTGCGCTCATCTCAGCTCAGTAATGTCACGCCTGGTTTATTGTATTTTCTCCAGCACTGCTTTTGGGGATGACAGGGGAGGGTGGTTCTCTCTTGGCCCTGCACTATTAGAAATGTGGCTTCTTTAGGAGATGGGGTCAATGATGAATGCAGTGACTGCTCTGGGGTGCATTATATAAAACCCCTTGAGAGCTCTTCTCAGGGTGGGAGTCTTGAAGACAAAATAAAGGAAATGAGTAGCACTAGAAAACATCTGTAGAAGGTGACTTCTGGAGGGCTCCTCCTGTGGAGCAATGTCATTGTCAAAGGTTCGTAGGGTGCATGGGTGGCTCCATTGGTTAAGCGTCTGACTCTTAATTTCAGCTCAGGTCATGATCTTGTGGTTGTGAGACAGAGCCCGGGCTACGGGCTTTTCACTGGGCTTGGAGCCTGCTTAAGAGTCTCTCACAAGGGCTCCCTCTGCCCCTCCCGGCCCTTAAAAAAAAAAAAAAAAAAGAAAGAAAGAAAGAAAAGGAGGCTTTCTGAGTCAAATATTCCTACTCCCTTCCTGCCCATCCAGACCTGGGTTGGGTTGAAAAATACACAAATCACTTTGATTTGTTTGTCTGCATGTTAAAAATCTGAGCAGGTTTTAGCTCCGCTTGAGTTTTATTTTTGAGTATTCTATACTTACTAGTTTATTTACTCTTTTTACAAAAGAGAATAGAGCCAGGCAAACTGTCACTTGCTTGAAATTTGGGGATCATATGGATGCCTCCTTATGCTCCTGGGTTCTGCAGGGAATAAAATACCGCACTCAATCTAACTCCAAAATCATATTATGATAGGACGCAGTATGAAGAACGCAGCTATTAAAATTCGTGTAAGGTCTGTCTCACTCTGCAGAAATGGGGTGTAAGGGACACTGGTTAGAACAGTTAGTCTGCTCGAAAGAGAGTTTTGCTGAACATCACCCCATCAGATTTGTACCCTGAAAACCCCACTCCAACCCTGGGGCAAACACAACCTCATGTATTTGGTGGCAGGGGAGAAGAAACACTGCGGGAGAACGTATTATTTTCTTGGTGCCATTGTTACCTGCTCTGGGGACACATCTATACTCATCCCCTAGATCACTGTAGATTGTTACGGGGTGGCAAAAAGCTTGAAGCTTAACAAAGACTCAACTCCAGAAGAGAGAATAGTCCATTAGGTCCACCCAAATGAGAGGAAGCTGGTGAGAGACAGTCTCTAAATATAGGAAGAAGAGTAACAAAAAAGTGATACAAAGGAAGGAAAAAACTTGCAAAGGGTGGACAGGGGCAGGACCCGGGGCCCAATCCTGATACTGCCTGTCACCTGAGTTGTCAGGGAGGGCAGGAAGCGTTGGAAAATCAGGCAACCAGAAGCCCATTTGTGGTAGGTCACACGCAGACAAGGACAAGGCAGAAGTCCTAAGCATCTACTCCAGGATCGAGGCTCGTCCTAGGTACAGTGGCGGAGCGCTTGACGTTTAAATACATAGGGCTTAAAGTTGACAGCTAATCTTAGACTGAGAAGTCAAAAGAGGAAGAAGTGACAAATGGGGAGGTCTGGAAGGGTGTGATTCAAGGAGCACAAATTGAGAGCAGGCCCGGGGGCCAGGGGCTAGCCTCAGGGCTAGAGGCGCAGACTGGATTAGACATCACGCTGCCCTCCTAGAGCTGTGATCTCCCAGGATCATAGGTCTCGTCCTCCAGCGCACAGCAGGTTTCCAAGATGGAGTGGTGTGAGAAAAACTGCAGGTGCACTTTCAGAACCAGGTACTCATACGTATGGAAATTAGAACTAGAACGGTCTGCAGTGATAGGACTCCCCTTCTCCCACTTTAGTGGGATTGCCCACACTTCCTCACATTGTTAATGAAACCTCTCCCATGTGGTGTTTCTCCAATACCTGCCTTTTCTCCTCTTGAGTTCTGCTCTACCACCTATTTGCCTCCCCGGACAGCTAATTATAAGCCTCTATTTTAATGCCTACTTACTATGAAAGCTTGTGTCAAAAGCAGCACCTACCTATATAGACATTTCAAAGGTTGTAATTCCAGAGCAGGGATGAAGCAACGCTCTTGGATATGTTCCCCATCCAAGTGGTGGTTCAGGGAAGTTGAAATAGGTCTGATTAGGTCAGTGCTGATCAAGTGAATGCCTAAGAAGTATTTGAGAATAGCCACCATGATAATGATGCGGAGACCTCCTACAAGCCTATTTCGGATACTTTCTATTTATATGAAGAGGGAGAGGAACTTTGCATTCATCAAGGGTAAAGCTTGGGCTGCAGCAGCCTTGTGGGTAAGTTCACACCTTTGCAGAGCCGTAAGGGTTTTCACCAGCCCTTCTCTATCTTTACAAATCATGTTCCTGCTCTAACCATGGCTTAGAATATTTGAACGTTAGGGTTACAGTTTGGGTTTTTAATCACAGCCTTTCTTGCTAATGGTACAATCTCCTTAAGGTCTTCAGTCTCTGAGACAGTTCTGATCTGCTGGGATGCTATCCTCACTTCCTCTTCTCCATTGCAGGGGTCGAAGGTGGAAGGGGTGGGGGAAGTAGGCACAGGAACAGAGTAAGTGTTTATGTACCTATAGCTTGGATTTTGAAGGGGAAACTCAGACCCGCCCAAGTGTCTTTTATCATCCGTTCCAGTTCTCGAGCTCTGCAGAGATGCCCCTCTCCTTAACAGAAAACAAACTCTCTGCTCAGAGCTTGCATGGACTCTCGTGTTTATAAATGGGAACGTTCGCGGGACTCGAAGTCTTCAAACTCTCACTGCAGATCCTGAGCTTCTGTGCGATTATGTAAAACCTTGTGTTGCCAAAAACCCTCCTTCTGTCTTCCTTCTATCTTGAAGCAGGGTTGAGCAGTTTATGAAAATGACAGCAGGGAAATGTTTTACCTGCTCGACTTGTTCTTCCGATCTCATTCGGGTTTCAGTCAAATGTTTCTACACTGCACTGGGCGTGGGCGGCGGTGACTCACCAGGAGAGAGGACATGGTGGCATGTCCAAGGCGCTGCGGGATGACGGAGGAACTTCGCATTCGGGCTTCCTGCCATTTTGTTCCTTCCCTTGTTCTCTGTCGGATGTTTGCTTGGCTCCTTGTTCCCAAGGAGAACCAGTCAGTTGAGTATTCAAATATTAAATTAATTCCTCTTTCTGCACAAGTGGCCAGGCCAGTTTTTACTGGAAACGGAGACCAATGCGTGAGGGAAAATGGGGGTGGTGTGGAAGGGGAGAGACGGAGTTTAAAGGCAGAGGAACCTACAGAAAGTTGCTTTTTTGTCTAATTACAAATTTTAGGACACTTTCCAAGATCTGTGATCTTTGTGCACGAAGAGACCAAGAAAATGTTTCAGGGAGAGTAAGCTGACAGGAATCAGCTTGTGTCAAGAACCTTCCTTTTTCCTGTTGGCACCATCTGTTGGGCCCTTTAGAGCTGGGAGAGGGACCTGTCCCCTGGCCGTCTGACTCCCATGAGTCACATTTCGCACACAACGCCTCCGCTTTCCCCCTCTTTCAGACTAAGGACTTGTCCAGCTCTCTAGTGGCTACATGCCTGGTGTGCCTGTGGGGAGTAGCTGGCTGGACGGAAGCAGGTGAAGTTGGAAGCTGCACCCCAGTGCACCCTGGTTCCTCCCCAGGCAGTGGATTTCCTCCTCCTTCTCCAAAGCTTGCTCTCCCCGGGTCCTGTTGTCCTCCTGCAGGACCCTTCTGGAGCCAGGAAGCTTGGTGATGTTTCTTGATTACATTTCTCTCATTTTAAAGCGTAATGTTGCTAGTTTATCAAGAGTAATAATACCCCAAGGTGTTCAAATGAGGTATTTGGGGCATTTGGTTCCAAATGCAGCTGTATATCATGGGAAGAAGGGAGAGAGGAGAGAAATTGGCTTAGAAACACACATTCTAGGATCGGATGGATTTAGTGGAGCATTCTACCTAAAACTTAAATAATAATTAACATGAATTCTTCGCAAATTCTTCCCAAAAGTTGAAGAGGAGAGAACATTCCTAAATCATTCTATAGACCAACATTACCCTAATACCAATGCCATAAAAAGACACCACAAGGAAAGACAACTACAGAGCAAGATCTGTTAAGAATATAGATTCAAAATCCTCAACAAAATATTAGCAAATCAAATTCAACCACATATTAAAAGGGTTATATACAATTACCAAATGGGACTTATTCCCAGAATGCAAAAGTGGATCAGCATATGAAAAATCAATACATCACACTAATAGAATGAAAGGGGGGGAAAAAACCACATGATCATCTCAACTGATGCCGAAAAAGTGTTTGATAAGATTCAACACTCAGTAAACTCAGGATTATAGGAAACTTCCTCAACATAATAAAGGCCATATATAAAAAACCCACAGCTAACATCAGATTCAGTAGTAAAAGACTGAAAGCTTTTTTCTTAAGATCAGGAGTAAGACAAAAATGTTCACTTCTATTCAGCATAACACTGGAAGGTCTAGCCAGCACAATGAGCCAATAGAAAGAAATAGAAGGCATTCCAATTGGAAAGGAAGAAGTAAAATGATCTCTGGTCACAGATGATGTGATTTTTATATGCAGAAAATCCTAAAGATTGCACACACACAGACACAAAAACAGCTCAAGCTAATCAACAAATTCAGCAGTTGCAGGATACAAAATGGCACACCAAAATCAATTACATTTCAGTACGATAGCAATGAAAACTCTGAAGTGGGGGGCGCCTGGCTGGTTCAGTTGGTAGAGCACAAGACTCTTGATCTCAAGTTTGTGAATTTGAGCCCCACTTTGGGTGTAGAGATTTTAAGAAATAAAATCTTAAAAAAAGAAAGAAAAGAAAACTCTGAAGTGGAAATTAAGAAAATAATTCCATATGCCATGGAAGGATACAATATTTGGGAATAGATTTCTAATCCAGGAGGCTAAAGACTCATACACTGAAAATTACAAATCATTGCTAAAATAAATTAAAGGAGACACAAATAAATGAAAAGAGATCCTGTGCTCTTCTTGTATTGGAGGACCTAATGTTAAGATGAATACTACACAAATTGCTCTACATAGTCAATGCAATCTCTATCAAAGACCTACTTTTTTTTTTCCAAAATAGAAAAACCCATTTTAAAATTCATATGGAATCTTGAAGGACCCTCAATAGTCAAAACAATCTTGTTAAAAAAGAACAAAGTTGGAGGTCTTATACTTCCTGATTCCAAAGCTTACTATGAAGCTCCAGTAAACAAAGTAGCACAGTATTGGCATAAAGACAGACAATGTAGGGGCGCCTGGGTAGCTCAGTGGGTTAAGCCTCTCCCTTCAGCTCAGGTCATGGTCTCAGGGTCCTGGAATGGAGCCCCCACATCGGGCTGTCTGTTCAGCAGGGGGCCTGCTTCCTCCTCTCTCTCTACCTGCCTCTCTGCCTACTTGTGATCTCTCTCTCTCTGTGTTAAATAAAGTTTTAGGGGAAAAAAGGCAGAAAATATAGACTGGTGGAATAGAATAGAGATTCTAGAAGCAAATCCTTGCATATAGGGTCAGATGATTTTTGATAAGAGTACCAAAACCATTCAGTGGGGGAAAGGACAATCTTTTTGACAATGATACTAGAGAAATTGGACATCCACATGCAAAAGAATGAAATTGGACACTTACCTTATACTGTCTATAAAAATTAACTAAAAATGGACCAAAGAATTAAGAGCTAAACTATAAAACAGAAGAAAACATAGAAAGTATTCACAACATTGGATTTGATAATGATTTCTTACACATGACATCAAAAGTACAGGGAAGAAAAGAAAAAGTAAAACAAGTGGGATTCCACAAAATTAAAACCTTTAGTGTATACACAGACATTATCGAGAGAGTGAGAAGATGGTCCACTGAGTGGGAGAAAATATTTGCAAATCATATGTCTGTTAAGGGATAAGTACTCAGAATATATTAAGAACTCCTATATCTGAAAAACTAAAAACCAAAATAGCCTAATTAAAAAGTGGACAAAAGGGGTGCTTGTAGTGGCTCAGTCATTAAGCATCTGCCTTCAGCTCAGGTCATGATCTCAGGGTCCTGGGATTGAGTCCCGCATCAGGTTCCCTGCTCAGCGGGAGGCCTACTTCTCCCTCTCCCACTCCCCCTGCTTATGTTCCCTCTCTCACTGTGTATCTCTCTGTCCAAATAAATAAATAAAATCTTCCAAAAATATAAAATAAAAAGTGGACAAAGGACTTGAAGAGACATTTGTCCAAAGGAGATATACATATAGACAATAAGCACATGGAAAGATGCTCAACATTGTTGGTTGCCAAGGAAATGCAACGCAAAACCACGATGAGATACCGCTTCACACCCATACCGCTTCACGCCCCTTAGGTTGGCTATTCCAAAAACCAAAAACCAACCATCCTTACCCTGTACCCTGTACCAAACAGAAAATGACAAGTGTTCATGAAGATGTGGAGAAATTGGAACTCTTGTGAACTGCTGCTGGGAACGTAAAATGGTACAGCTGTTGTGGTAAACAGTTTGGTGTTTCCTCAAAGATTAAATATAGAATTACCATATGATCTAGCAATTTCACTCCAAAGAACTGAAAGCAGGTACTGAAACTGGTATTTGTACACCAGTGTTCACAGCAGCCTATTCACAATAACCAAAGGTAGAAAAAACCCATCTGTCTACCAACAGATGAATGGGTAAACAAAATGTGGCATATTCATACAATGCAATATTATCTAGCCATAAAAGGAATAAAATCCAATGTATGTTGTGACATGTAAGAACCTTGAACACATTATGCTAAGTGAAGGAAGCCAAACACAAAATGGCAAATATTGGCGATTCTATTTTTATGAGGTACTTAGAAAGTAGCATGTGGTCACCAGGAGCTGGGGGAGGGAGTGGGGAGTTATTGTTTAATGGGTACAGAGCTTCTGTTTGGAATGATGAAAGAGTTCCAAAAGTGGATAGTGATGATGATGATGGTGACTCCATGCTGTGAATGCACTTATGACCACTAAATTTTACACTTCAAAGTGGTTAAAAATCCTAAATTTTATAGTATGTATATTTGACCACAGTAGGAAAAAAAATTTTTAATACACATACCAGGGCCTTATTATTAAAGAGGCTGAGAGGGCTGATATAGTAAATATGAGTTGGGAACCTGGAATCTGATTTTATTTTATAATAAAATTTATTTATAATAAGAGAGTTAGAGAGTTAGAGAAAGAGAGAGGGGAAGGGAGACAAAGAGAGAATCTGAAGCAAATGTCCCACTGAGTGCATAACCTGACATGGGGTTCAATCCCACAACCGGAAGATCATGACCTGAGCCAAAACCCAGAGTCGGTCACCCAACCACCTGAGCCACCCTGGCATCCCCAGATTTTTTTGTAATGCCTTCCTGTCTTTCACAGACATAGCCAGGCTTAGAAATTTGTGATTTATTATCTGCCTGTTCTTTCCAAGGCAACTGGTGCCAGTCTGTGAGGAAATGTTCGCAAGTCTATGTGTAATATGTGTGTATTATTCATAAATCTAAGTGTATTAAATTTAAAATGCTGTTTTAGAATCAGGGATTGTCATAACCACATTGGTGTCTACTCATTTATGAATGTATAAATTGATTGTGACTGTAGGTTGTTTTTTAAATGCCTATATTCAGCAAAATACAAATGAACAATCCAGGGGTGTTTGACTGGCTCAGTCAGTAAAGCATAAGACTCTTGAGCTTGGGGTCCTGAGTTCAAGCCTCAGGTGGACCTGGTGCTTACTTAACCCTCCCCCCCCAAAAAAAATCCTGTTAGTCTTCTCAAAATTTTTTGAAATTTTAATGGCTCATTAAATTCCAAAGTCTGGGAAACTTTGCAACCATTTGAAAATATTGTAACAGAGACTGTCACTTCTATTAACTTCTTTGTACAACAAGAAATTGAAAAGATTTATGCATTTTCCTATTGTTCATAGGATCCTTGAACAGAAATGGCAGAGTTGAAATGGACAGTATCAAGATGCTATTCCTCCTGCGGCCTGTGGCACTATTCTTCCTCAGATGAGGGAGGAGGTAGGTAGATGTGGGGCCAGGAGAGTGGAGAATGGTATAAGTCTTCTAGAGAACATACTGTCAGAAGAAGGGGTTGTCCTGTCCTGGGTGGTCCTTTGAAGGCCCTCCTCACCTCGCTGAGTTTGGGGACTGAGGTAGGACCGGGGCTGAGGAACACCCATTTCTAGAGGATGCCTTTGCATTCCAGAGGAGGGCAGCTGGCAGCAGGGAGTGCCCAGTCTGTGGGAGCCCCGCCTGCCCTGCCCGTTAGGCGGATTAGTCAGTTATTGAAAAAGTGCTTTGGAAGCACAAAGGTCTGGAGTGACTCCATGTGCTGTTGCTCAGGCCTGTGTGGGAGCTGGCATTTCTGAGACGCTGAGGCTCTTCTAGGAGGCTAGGGGACAAGAAACAGTTCTTTCCTGTTGTGGTGCAGTCCTTTTTGAGTCTGTCTCAGGATGCAGAGACAGTTCCAGAAAATTCTTTTGCAGTGCATTCTGTCTCAGGAGAGAAGTTCATTTTGGTGGTAGGTTTCGTAAGATATTTAGATAAATGAACCACATCAGATTTTAGTTTCGTTTTCATGCTTAAGTCTTTTTATTTATATTCAAGTCATTTATACATAAATGAAATCATTTAACATGTTCTATTCTGTGACTTACTTTTTTTACCTTAACAATAGTACCTGGAGATCTTTCTATGTTAGTGTGTTTAGGCTTCCTTGTTTTCTTTAATGACTACATTCCTTCCAGGCTGTAGAGCTGCATCACAGTTTTCTTAACCTACTGTAAGACATGTAGGTGGTTTGCTGTTTTTCACCATTACAAACAGTACTACAACACACATTCCTGTACAAAAATTTGTGTGCTTATGTATAAATATTTCTGAAGGATATATTTCGAGAACTGGAATTTCTGGACCAAAGGGCATGCACATTTCAGTTTTTTGGTAAATAGTACAAACGTTCTCTCTGAAAATTCTGTTGTAATTTATGTAGCTAATGTGGCACTCATCAACACTGGATGTAATCAGCTTTTTTAATAATTGGCCGCATCATGATCAGAAAAAGCAACATCAATTAAAATCTTGTTTTTCTGGTTTACTGCTTAAGTTATACATCATTTCACATGCCTGTTGACCATTTGGGTTTTTTGTTTTTTTTTTTTTTGTTTTGTTTTGTTTTTTTAAAGATTTTATTTATTTATTTGACAGAGAGAGACCACAAGTAGGCAGAGAGGCAGGCAGAGAGAGAGAGAGGAGGAAGCAGGCTCCCCGCTGAGCAGAGAGCCCGATGCGGGACTCGATCCCAGGACCCTGAGATCATGACCTGAGCCGAAGGCAGCGGCGTAACCCACTGAGCCACCCAGGCGCCCGACCATTTGGGTTTTTTAACTTTTTTCTGGAAGCATAAAATTACAGAGGTACACAAGTCCTAAGTGTACTGCTGAAGGAATTAACACAAGGTGAGCTCTCCTTGTATCCACCCCTCAGGTCAAGAAATGGAATGTTATCAGATCTTTTCCCACCACCCCAAAAGTAATCACTATCGTGATGTTTAACCCCTACCAATTAGTTGTGCCTGTTTTTGGATTTCATACAAATGGAATCGTAAAGCATGCGCTCTTCTTAGGCCTGGCTTCTTTCCGTGGATGCCTCCAAATGGTTTATGTGCTCTGAGCCCACCACTGGTGGAGACAGAGGCCCAGCTGCCACTCTGCAGGGTCAGCTTCTGGTTAGAGACAGGACTACCTACCCCAGCCGTGCTGCCCTCTTGACAAGATCGACTTTCTTGGCTGGCTGGATGATTGGTATGGGCGTCCCATCATGGGAGAACGGTGTTTGACCTCAGTCTGTCCTCCCCCTTTTGTCTGAAATGAGCACCAGCCTGTCATGCCCATGGACTGGCCAAATTCACTGCTCAGCATGAGATTGTCTGGTTGTGGGCTGCCTCTCCTATGGCCCAGCGGCAGGCAGTTGTGTTCTGCTTGTCCCTCCTTTTTCTTTCTTCCTTACACGTTTTTGGGAAGGCCAGTTACCTGTGACTTGGTTAACATGTGGTAGGCCTGAAGCTTGAGCTAGGAGAAAGAGGAGCGACATCCCCGTTTGCTCGACAGGGAGCTTGGTTTTAGGCTGGTGAGCTGAATGTGCAGCTGTCAACTGTCTGAGCTGGTTTGCTTGGAAATTGCTCTGCTGGCCAAGCTCCAGAAAAGTAATCAAAAGTGGCCTCAAATCACAAGTTTTTTTGCTTGCATTCTGAGTTTCACAATTTAAGGAGTTGGCTGGTGCCTGTCCTAAAAGTACGGCATTTTCTACTGTTTGTAACACGTGTGTCTGTGTGTGCATGCGTGCGCGTGCGTGGTGTACACAGGCTTGTCAGCACAGGCAGGTTTTATAGCTAAACCGTTTATACCTACAGGCAGGGAATGATTAAAGAACACGGTGTATGGCAGATTTTCTTTGATTTCAAGCATCATGTATCTGGATTTGTAGGTTGGTGTCTTTGAAGGAATGCCCTGGAGAATCTGATCCACAAGGTACAGAAATATCTGCAGATAATTACTGAGGAGTATTCAGCGTGTCTTTTTTGGAGGAACAGGTGCATTTGGCCACACACTGGGGGAAGTGAAGACCTGAGCTTTGAGGAAGTCAAGTTTGAGGGCACCAGAGGCTGTTATTTATATCAGAATGATGTGTATTGAAAGCTGAAGACCTTCATTCCACCACTGTCACGGAACTAGTTTAGAGAAGAGGAAGGGTGTGCATTTTGCCTTGTTAAAAATCTATTGCACTAAGAGCTTCTGGTGTGGTCCAGAGTGCTGGTCATTTGTACCCAGGCTCTGTTGTGGACCAAGGTACTTACACATGCTCTTCCTTCAGCCTACTTGTGGATAAAATGATTCATTTCTGAGTGGTTGATAGATGTGTGACTTGATTCCTGCCCCCTTCCCGAAGAGGTGAGCAGCCTGGTTTGTGTGTTTGGGGGGAGTGGAGGGACCTTGCATCTCTGAGCTCAGAATGAAGACATTGGAGTCTAACAGCCAACAAAAACAATACATAAGGAACTCTTGTGTTTTCCATTATAATACGTATTATATACATATAATACGTATTATAATACATAACTAGCTTCTGTTTTTATATCTTCTGAGTTCTAAAGAATTCCCCCCTCCCCCACCCAACACATCACAAAGCTCTTTGTCCCCAAACACACTCATTGCCCATAACCAAACATGTCAGAATTATTACGGAGAAACTTGACAGTGGACCAAACATGCGATTTATGCTTGACAAGAATTGAGAAAGAATACATCTCAGATTTTCTGAGAAAGTCTTTACTTTTTGGTTCAGAAATAGGACTAAGAAAACATAGAAAGGGAGGCACCGTTGCAACCCTATTAGGGTCATTAACAGTTAATTTTTCCTAAGGAGCCAACAGAGGATATTTCTTCACAGAAAGATCAGTTATCTGTAGGGCGCCTGGGTGGCTTAGTTGGTGAAGCATATGCCTTCAGCTCAGGTCATGATCCCAGCGTCCTGGATCCAGTCCCACATTGGACTCCCTGCTTGGTGGGGAGTCTGTTTCTCCCTCTGCCTACCCCCCCCCCCGCCCCACTTAGGCTCACTCTCCCTCTCACACACACAGGAAGGAAGGAAGAAAGATTGATCAATCAGGTATCTATAGGAGAAGAACTTGGTTCCAGGGTAGGTAGAAATTGAAAAGAAAAAACTTGTGGGTTTTTGCTCTAAATAAGATCCAGAGACAGAGGTCCAAAAAGCAGAGTGCCCTGAATGACTCCAATAAGGAAGTGGTAGGTAGCGGGAAACAACAGCACGTTTGCATAAGTATTGAGATTTTTCTGGGTTTGCCTAATCCCAGTCCTTTGGAATTGGCCTTTTATGAGGGTAAACATGGTTTAACAGTGAGCAAATATTAGTTCACATAATTAAGACCTGTTGAGTGGAACAGGAAACATTCAACAGGAATCTGCAGGTGCCTGTAAGCAAGGGTGACACTAGAAAGATCTTGGTATGTCAGCTCCTTCTTCCCCCAAAGGGAGTGTCCTTGGAACGAAGCCACCAGCGACAGGAGAGGAAACAGACGGCTTGTAAAAATAGGAGCAGCATGGCAAGATTCTGAACTTATTAATAATCTGCTAGCCCTGGGGAGAGTGTAAAAGGCATCTGGAGTATTTGCATTTTTGTTTATTGAAGGAAGGCACTTCACAACTCTCTCTCTCTCTCTCTCTCCCTCCTCTTCTCTCTCCAATTCATTCAGGACAGGAGATTTCAGAGTCTGTCATCTTAGGGGTTGAGTCTGTTTTCAGCTTCACTCCAGCTTTTACCACCCGCATGAAAGAAAGACTATTCTAGTAGGACTTAAGAAAGAAAAGCCAGCCTGACTTCTATGATCCTCTCTTACGTCATGGATGCGTTTTCTTCCTGGAGGGAGCCATGTGATTTCTCCCCTTCTTTCCATCCTGCATTCTTTTCATTCCGAGGCCTGGTCACATCAGGACAGAAGCCCTCATCCTCAGGCTCTGGGGGATGAATGGGAGGCATGCCCCACTCTGGCTCTGCCTGAAGTTTCTTCCAAACAGGAGTGGAGACAAACGGGTGTGCAACTCAACATAATCCGGGGCAAGATATGATCCCGGCCATGAGAGAAAAAGAAACAATGTGCTGATGGAAAATTAGAGAAGATTTATTTGTGGCGACATTTGTAATGAGCCTGAAAAACTAGCAGGATTTTGACAGATGGTAAAGAGTGTCACTAGTATTATTATGATATTCAGGTCCAATAATAGCTAAATGAATCTGTATCTGTTTAGGATATTCAGAGCTTTTGGCCTCCACACAATGTTCTGTTGGCAGGAATACCCCAGCTATGCTTTAACGGATCGCCTTTCTCTCTCTCACTCTCAATCCAAGTGGTTTGAATGAGGTGACCCCGCCCCCATCTCCCTTAGGCATGTGACCCAGCCTAGCCAATCAGAGAGCCATATTCTCTTTATCACAGTGATCTGTTCCAGGGTTGGGTATGTGACCCAAGTTGGACCAATTCCAGAGCTTTTTCTGGAACCATTGCCCAAAATGCATTGTCTTTCTGGGGGGATTGTCATACTGGTAAGTAGTAGTTTAGGAGCTGGAAGGGACCTGTTTTGTTACAACAAAGGAGAACCCAAGAGATGGAGAGATTCCTGAGCACCTGGATCCAGTCATGCTTGAAACTCTGCTGTTGGAGGTTTTAGTCAGGCCAATAAATTCACTTTGTAATAAGCCCTTTTGTGTTTTTCCCTTGCAAATGAAAACAGTCCTAAACAATATAGAAATTTTTTTTTTTTTTAGTATTTCAATTATTTGAGAGAGAAAGAGAGAGCACAAGCAGGGGGGAGGAGTAGAGGGAGAAGCAGACCTTCCAACAAGCAGGGAGCCCAGTGTTCGTCTCTATCCTAGGACCCTGAGATCATGATCTAAGCGGAAAGCAGATGCTTAACCGACTGAGCCAGCCAGGCACCCCACCAATACAGAAGTTTTAAATAATTTGCTTAAACCAACACAACCTGTGGCGGTAGGAGGCTTGCAGATTCACAGAGCAAGTTTTTGGCAAAAAGAAATCTTTCTATTGCTAACATTTTCCAGGTCAGCTTCCTGGATTTCAGTAACAAAGACATTGGAAACTGTATTCTTGAACCCCCTGGTCTGAGGCTTCTCACCAATCTAGCCAACTCCTGTGTGCTGGCTATTTTTCCATGAATCAGAAGTGAAATATGCAGTTCTGTTGTCACAAAGGAATGAAAACAGTTCATTTGCCTTTTGTATCTCTCCAAGCTTTGTTTTTTCTGGGTCACACGTTCTAAGTGAAGAGTCATAATGATAATGCCATTTGGATTTATGAACAGTTGAATAGACAATTGAGAAAGGACTCATTAATCATCAGAAGCAAATTCACTGCAGAAGAATTTCAGAGAGCAGGACAACTGCCTTGAGTCAACTGATTTTCTGCTCCTTCGGGGAAAACTGTTGGATGTTTGAGTTAAGTGCCACATCTGCAAACCTGAGAAAGAGAATGATTTTTATTGAGTGCTTACTGTGTCCTTGGTACTAAGAACAGTATCGTGCCCACATTCTGTCTTAATTTCATCCACTCTGTGAGATAGGCACCAATCCTGTTTTGTGACAAGGGGAACGTGGCCAACATTATCTTTCCAAGCCTCCTACAGAGACAACCCCAAGAGGTCACTGCTTCTTGTTCAAAGTTCGGTCTCTCTGGGCAATTACTGTAGATATTTATCATTCTGCAAACATTTTTTTCATTTTTGCCCTGCAGCTTTGGATAGCCATGTGATATGCTTCTGGCCAGTGACTTTTGAATTGAAGTCTTCTGAAGATTTCTGTAAAAGTGTTGCTTTCCTGATTTGAGCATAGCTCCTTCCTCTTTGTTCTTTTGTTCTCTGTGCTTGGAATGTGGGTATGAGGCAGGTGGTGGAGGAGCTGTATTGTGACCTCAAGGCCACCATGGGGAGGACAGCTGTATTGTAAGGGTGGTAGGGCAAGAAGATAGAAGGAAACTGGGACTTTCTGACATTGCAAAACCAATGTTTCTGTCCTCGAAGGCCTGCTTTCAGACTTGTTATGTGAAAAAAATTGAACATTATTTGGCTAACTTGGTGAGGTTGGGTTTTTGTTGTAGACAATTGCATGTACTCCCCGACACAGGGAAACTGAACTAAAGCAGGGACTTAGTTGTGTTTCCATATAAAGTGATGCCTCGAAGCTGAATAAGACCTAGAACCCACCCTTAAATAGCTCAAGCCTACTTTGGGAGGCAGATTCGTAAAGAAACAATTACAATGCAATGTCATTAATGCAATGATAGTGATTTGCTTAGGAAAAAAATAAAATGAGACAAAAGTGTAATAAAAGTTAGCCAGGCAGAGGAGAAATGTGGGCAAAGAGAGTACAGCTTGAATAAAGGCATGGAAGTGAGACCCAGCATCATAGGTGCAGAGAGCCACAGGCTGGTCTGAGTTGTTGGAGCACAGAGTATAAGGCAGGCAATGATCAGGTGTTTCATTTACCTCGTGCAGCAGAAAAGTTCAGCCCCAAAACTTAGTGGCTAAAAAGTTCAGCTGGTGGTTCTTCTGGTCATAGACTATCTGTTGGGGTTGGAACATTCAAGAAAACTTCCTAAATCCCATGTTTGGTGCCTCAACTAGGATAAATTGAATATTTGCAACTGGCTGGGCATTTCTCTCTCCCTCTCCTCTCTTTTCTCTATCCATCCTTCTCTCTTCTTTTCTTTCCTTTTGAGTAGCTGGGACTTCTTCACAGCATGACAGTCTCAGAGTAGTTGGACCTCTTACATGGTTGATGGCTTCCAATTAAGAAGAAGAGGAAGCTGCTAGTGCCTTTAAGATCTAGGCTCAGAAGTACCAGAACATCACTTCCATTGCATTTGCTTGACCAAAGCAAGTCACAAGGTCCATCCTGAGTCAGGGAGAGGAAGTAGCTTCTACTTCTTAATGGGAGGGGAAGAATGCACATACAGGGAGAGATGAATTGACAGTGATCATCTCTGGAGATGACCTACCATGAAAGTAAGAAGGGTACAGATGCAGGACAAACTTGTCTGCTTGTCGGGTAGGTTGATATGAATGCCAGACCTGGGGGATAAGCCCCGCTTCATATTTGGGATCTGAAAGGAGAATGCCTCTTGGACTGACCAGACCCATCAAAGTAAAGCAGACCAGGAAATGTGATTAGGCAGAGAAACCCCTCTTCAGTTTCCTTGTGACATAGACAGGACTCAGAGTTTCTCCTACGTCATGGGAGATTGTTGAGTTGAGAGTCCGAGAGTTGACTGGAATCTTCAATGGTGAAGGACCAGGTAAGCCCGTAGCAAAGGCTGGGTGGGTCACTCAGGTCACAGGCAGGAGAGGAGACTAGCAGAGAGCCCTTGGATTCAGAATGCTAGGGGAAGCTGAGCAGAATGACTGAGCCCTGACTAAGTTGAGAGACCAGAAGAGGAGTTCCCAGCCACCCTGTAGCAGAAACCAGTAAGAATCTAGAAGACGTGTTATGGTTTTGAACACCTTGTCTTCTATGATGTCCAATCATAAGGTCACAAAAGACAACACTGCTCTCACTCACCCGGGCACAGGTTGGAGAGCAACGAGGGGAAGAAGAGACAAACCCAAGAACCTGAGAATGTGCCTGACGGGAGTCCATATTTAAATAAGCTCTTCATAGCATTTCCTGGACCGTACTAAAACCCAAAATTTACCCAGCAAAAGAGGCTCACAAGGAAGAATAAGTTATAAGGAAATAAAGAAGCCATGTTAAGTAAAATTACAAAGAAATAATAGGAATAATGACAAATGCAGGATAGCAGTGACTTCTGTGGTTGAGGAGGGGGATGTGGGAGTCCTCAGGAAGCTTTGGCTGTTCTGGTAAGGTCTTGTGTCTAAAGTGAGGGGATGGATACATGTGTGCTGCTGTATTCCATCTTCCTTTTTGTGGGCTTAAAATAGTTCAGAATGGAACTTTGTAAAAAGCTTTGTTTCTGAATAGAATTGTGAGCCCCTAATGCCAGACTTAAGCCTTGAATGTGTTAAATGGGAATGAGGATCTAGAAAGAGACTTGAAATAAGTCAAATTTGTTTGTGAGGAAAATCACCCTGGCTGGATTTATAGGAGGGAAAGAGTAGAGAAAGGAAGGAGGCTGTCACAGTAATGCTGTGAGAGCTGACAGTAGCCTGAGCTCCCAGCTGGTGGTCAGGGTCTCTTAGGAGTTAAGTTTGTAGGACTTGGTAATTGGCAAGATGGAGTTGGGAGGGTGGGCAAAGTTATCTATTTGAGTGAGTCGGTGTATGTGGACTGCCCCCACCCCTGCATTGACCAAGATGAGAAGACCCAATTGGGGGGTGTAACTAGTTGGAAAGGCAAAGGGTTGTCAGGACAGGCTGGGTTTGAAGGGTCTATAAGACATCCTCATGGGGATGACTGGCCAGAGGGTGGGTGTGTGAGTCTGGACTGCAGTGAAGTCTGGGAAACCCCAGCACTGATGTAAATTGGAGCTGTAGAAGTATGTGAGATGCCCTGAGGGAAAGTGAGTAGAAAAGAGGACCCAGGACAGACCAGATGCAACATCCCTTTAGCCTCAGAAAGGGAAGCTCTAGCTATCCCCAGCTCTGTAGACACCTACTTGCCATCTCTTCTGATAAGCAGAAAGAAAGGCCACCCACCACTCACTACCATACCTCCCACCATCCTTGCTGTGAGATCCCCCCTCAGGCCTCCCCCTGTGGTAGCCTGTCCCTCCCTGTCCTCTGTTTTCTGTTCTCTGTCCAGGTTTGCATGCCTGCCTGCCTGCCTGCCTGGGGGCTTGCTTTCCTTTCTGTCCAGAATTATTAAAAGGTGCAGAGAGGAAGACTTCCCTCGACAACCAGAGGAGATCCTCACCTAGGGAACAGAAACCCACAGAGCCCGGTGAGACCCCAGACGTGGGAGCCTCCTCTGAAGTATGGGCCTCGGGCTCCCAGATCAGACGGCAGTTTTCTCCTGGAGGGTCTGTTCTGTGGAGAATGACAGAAAATGAGAGGGATGAGGGCTGCTGAGTATGGCTTGGAGACCCTGGGGTGCTTCGGCTTCTGTTGGCTTACGTGGTCACTGTGGCAACCACTCTCCTGTGTGTGTCAGGCCTTCCCTAGCTGTAGGGAAGCTGGAGAACATACTGCTGGGGTTCCAGGGTGAGGTGAAGATTTCAGATTTTGGCTGATCTGTGAACACCCCATCTCTGAGGAGAACAATGTGTGGATCTCTGGACTACTTGCCCCCAGAAATGATTAAAGGGAGAGTATACTATGAGAAGGTTGATCTGTGGTGTATAGGAGGGCTGTGTTATAAGCCACTGGTGGGAAATCCAACCTTTGAGAGCTCATCCCATAATAAGACCTACAGACGCATCCTCAAGGTAGATGTAAGGTTTCCCCCATCCTTACCTTTGGGGGTGCAGGACTTGATGTTCTCAGATACCAGCCTTTGGAGTGCTGCCGTTGGCCCAGATCCGGAGTACCCTGGGTCCGGGCCCCTTCTCAGAGGGTGTTGCTTCCATCCATTCAGATGGTTTCTTGAGCCCTGTCCGCACCTATTTTATTGTGGTTGTCCAGGGAGCTCTCCTGGCTCTACTGTCTTACGTATTTTGTTTCTTCTAGATGCAAGATGCTGATTAATAAAAGTTGAATCATTAAAAAAAATCATTTAAAAAAAATCACTCTTTAGGAATTCCTCTTGTACTGCCACAGTGTCTTTGATTTGAATTTCCAGACACTGGTCTCTGTGGAAACCTCACAGGCCTGAAGAGCCAACACTTGATGGGATTTTTCTCTTCTTGACCGCCTCCTCTTTGAAGAAGGGATAGAACATTTCCTTCCTGATGGGTTCGTTGGCAGTAATAGAACATGCGGAAGCTGGTCAGAGCAGTTTGGGTTGACGGCAAGCTTAGGGGAAGTGGACATAACAGGGCCTTACAGCCTGGCCAGCCCTTTCCTGTCAGCCTCCCATCTCCCTTTAGCTTTTGTTATCACAAATGCAAGATAGTGTCAGCCTTTGTCTGTCCTTGTTGACAATCTGGGCATCTTCTCTTCCACCCAGACTGTGGAAATCTCTTTGTTTTTCTTTTTTGTTGTTGTTTTTTTAAAATTTGGTTTCTGATGTGAAGTTTACATTCTGGGTTGGACAGGGAACTGCTCTAAGCTCTACAGAAAAAGTGTATCTGCCCCAAATTGGATTAAAAGAATTTGGGAAAAGCCAAAACAACAAAGCTGTCCTTCAGAAATACCAGTCTCTCAAAGCATTTCTGTAAAAAAGTAGATTTTAGTATATTCTTAGGAATGTTAGGGGATTTGGGTTTCCTAAAATCAACCCTATAGTCAAAAGTGATACAGCTACAGAATAAGATAGTTGAGAAAGGGAAGTTTTCGTACAGAAAACGTTTGTGTTAAGGAATCATTCCAAACCCTTGTGGCGCATCTACTCTGAGAGCTTAGGATTGCTTTTACCTGTACAAACTGTAACCTGCTGGTATCACATATATGCCAAGGAGAGGAGGCATGCGCAAATAAGCAATCTCCATTCTCAGGATGATCGCCTTCCCGCCATCATTGGTCTTTTACTGAACTGAGCAGGGGAGAGCCAAAGGTCCTACAGCTCGTTCCTCTGCCTCCAGACACCTCAGATAGCAGGGTCGCCACTCTCTTTCAGGGCCTCCTCTGGAAACCTGCCCACTGCTTTGGATTTTGGTTTATCTTGACTATCTGATGATTTTGGATGTGCCTTCTAGCTCTCAGGACCTTCCCTGCCACCACTCTTATTCTGGCCTTGCCCTTCTGGGATAGACTCACCCCAGACCTCCCATCTGTCCTTATTCTGGGTCAGGTGTTAGCAGCTAGCTGATTGGATCAATAACCTGGGGAAGGGGTGTGCTAGCGGGTTCAATGTGGTACTTTTCCCAGGTATTATATTTACATTTTGATAGGAGTCCCCTGGGTGGAGTATGGGGTAGGGAGCGTTAATTTATTTTTAATTTTTTAAATATTTTTTATAAACATATAATGTATTATTAGCCCCAGGGGTACAGGTCTGTGAATCACCAGGCTTACACACTCCACAGCACTCACCACAGCACATACCCTCCCCAATGTTCATAACCCAACCACCCTCTCCCTACCTCCCTCCCCCGCCACCCTCAGTTTGTTTTGTGACATTAAGAGTCTCTTACGGTTTGTCTCCCTCCCGTTCCCATCTTGTTTCATTTATTCTTTTCCTACCCTCCAAACCCCCCACATTTCCTCTCCATTTCCTCATATCAGGGAGATCATATAATAGCGAAATAAGTCAATCAGAGAAAGACAACGAAGTATGATACCCTCTGGTTCCATCCACGTCGTCGCAAATGACAAGATTTCATTTCTTTTGATGGCTGCATAATATTCCATTGTATATATATACCACATCTTCTTTATCCATTCATCTGTTGATGGACATCTAGGTTCTTTCCATAGTTTGGCTATTGTGGACATTGCTGCTATAAATATTTGGGTGCACGTGCCCCTTCGGATCACTACGTTTGTATCTTTAGGGTAAATACCCAGTAGTGCAATTGCTGGGTCATAAGATAGAGAGTGTTAATTTAAAGAGATTCACCCAGATTTTGGAAGAAAGTGGTGTGTGTGTGTGTGTGTGTGTGTGTGTGTGTGTGTGTTACAGAAGGAAGAGAGAAGAGACGAGGAGGAGGAGGAAAGGGAGGAAGATAGTGGCTGCCATTTGGCAATGGACAAAGAACACAGGCAACACCCTTTGCCCCTCTCATCCAGAAAGGTCTATTGTTGCTGTGTCGGTCTGTATCCTCCCAAGCACCTAGTGTCATAAATGTGAATGAACATCCTTATCTTTAGCAGTCAAACTGAGACACTTATGAAACTCAGAACTCATGGTTTCTATGTATTCCTCTTAGTAACATTCTCCTTATTCCAGTAATCCCACTTCTAGGAATTTCTCCTAAAGAAAAATCTAGAATAATAAGACTAGCATTAGCTATGGTGTATTGAGTTTCAATTGTGTACCAAGACTTTGATACACATTGGTTCATTTAAGTCTTGCACCAAGCCTGCAAGGCAGATAACACTATCCCTCACCTGAGGCTGGAGAGATGAAGGACTTTGTCCAGGGCTCTCTGCTAGGCAACTGCTTTGGAGCTGGGGCTCAGGGACAGGGAGGGTACCCCACTAAAAGGTGTCATCTACCTGGACACTCTCAGAGATGAGTGTATCCTCTTGTCCCAGAGTCTCCTGTCCTCCCCAAATGTTCCATAGGCCCTGGGTGGGAGGAATGGGATCCCAGGTCCTGGGGGCACGGGGAGTGTGGTGCTAGCAGGGGACAGTGCCTATTGTGCCTCCCGCCTGTCTAGTTGCTGTTCTTCTTTGAAAGCTTTCCCTCGCTTTCTCTGATCAATTCTGTTTCTCCTTTCTCTGTTCTATCAGAATAGCCCAGAAGGGATTTCTACTGCCTTCCAACTCATCACAGTGGTTCTCAAAATGTGTTCCTAAGATCCCACTTAGAATCCTCTGGGGAGCTGTGAAAAGTGCAGACTAACTAAATCAGATTCTCGGGGGAGCGGGGTTGCCCAGAACTCTGCATTTCACGGCGCTGTAGCACGCTCAAGTGACACACCGCACTGGCATTTACGCCCGTTCAGAGCAGGGACTCTGTCACACTGCCCTGGAGTTACCTGTGGCTTTAGCGCAGGGACCCACAGCAGATGGAAGTGAGGAATTGGAGGCAGAGGTGTACTGGCAAGGAAGGAAAGGAGAGTTGAAGGAGGTGGAAAAAGTGGGATTAAGGGTGGGGAATAAACGAAAAGGGTGTAATGTGAGAGCTTCTGCGGGAGAGTCAAAGAGATGGGAAATCACAGGACTCATTTGCTTGGGGTCCTTTGAGGATTACCAACAGATACTCAGTCAATATCTTATCCCCTCCTTTTAAAAATTTTTATTATTTTTTATTATGCCCAAAGATGCATGCTTGAGTCCTAGGAATTTTTTTGAAACCTGAACTTTCAATACCAGCATGAGTAATTGTGTATAAAGTGGGTCACAAGGAAGTGATAACGAATGCACAGACTATTTTAACTGCTGAATCAGAAATCTCTGTGCTATATTATGAAATATGCAGGAAGGAAAATAAGCAGATGATAGGAGTGGAAGGAATCCTAAAATAATATTTTCACAAACAAATTCTGCCCCAACATACGCCTGGAAGGTGGGGGTAGGGGAGCTCTGATGATGCATGCTCCTGAGAGTTAAAGAATTGGAATAAAATTGCAGAACTGGAAATCTTTCCAAATGACGTAGGATCTCCTGATCACATGACCGCTCAAGCCCACAGCTCGAAAGGCTTCAGCAATGTCGTGGGGGCATCTCAGTCGGCTTCGTAGCTTAGACAGGCAGGACTTAGAGGAGGCAAAGACAAACAAAACAAAACCCACAAAAATTTAAAGTCTGTTCTATTTGCTCTTCCTAAAACAAACAAACCCCACCTTTTTTGACTAAATCTGTTTCGCTGATTTTTTTTATTTGGTAAAATATATACAACATAAAAATCACCATGATAACTATGTTTAAATGTACAATTCAGTGGCATTATGTTCACAGTGTTGCGCAATCATCACCACTATCTATTTCCAGAACTTTTCATCATCCCAAACAGAAACTATACCCTAATCAACAGTAACTTCCCATTCCTCCATCCCCATGGGGTTTCCCCCCATGGAAACCGTCATTCTACTTTCTGTCTCTGAATTTGCCTGCTCTAGGTAGGACCCTGTATAAATGTAATAATATTTATTTCTTTAGACAAAAGTAATGCAATATTTATGGTATTGCATTTAGCAGAATGATTTCAAGGTTCATTCATACATGTTGCAGCATGCATTGGAATTTCCTTCCTCTTTATGACTGAATGATATTCTATTGTAGGCACAACATTCGGCTTATCCCTTCATATACTGATGGACAGTTTCTTTGAAGTTGAGCTGTGGTCTTTTCTCAAAACACTTATTGTAGTCGCATGATTTGTGACTATGTGTAGTCGCATGATCCAATGTGATGAAATACTTGTTTAATCGTTATTTTCTTTGGGCCAACATATTTGACAAGGAGAACATTCATGAAGACTTGGTCAAAAAATACTTGAGGGCCTACTATGAGACAGCTGCGGTACCGGGTGCTGGATATACACTGGTGACAAGGCAGACCTTGTGACAGAAGCTTGAAGAAAAAGTCCTATTGTTTTTATTGCCTTCTTGACTAACAACTTAAGGGATAACTCGTAAAAGCTTAGGGATAAGTTTGGCCAAGGACGAAATTGTACTTGTTAGATTGATTTTACACACGGCTTTCCCAAAAGGATTTGAGTTAGCTTATAAGACATAATATATAATGTTAATTCGCAGAGAGGTAGAATCAAGACCAAGAAGAAAGGAAAGTAGTAACGTGCTAGAGCCCTAAGGTGTACATGTTGGACACAATTGCCATTAAGTAATTACTATGTCACTACGTTTCACACAAGCTCCAGGGATGTGCTTGCATGGGGAAAGAAAATTAACATTGACCCGGACGAGTAGAGCTCATTTATCTCATTTTAACAAAAAGTCTGAAATTACAACTCAGGGCTAGCTCAGTAACTCACTATCAGGGACCCAGTTTCTTTGTCTTTCTGCTCTGCCTTATTTATTCATTCATTCATTCATTCATTCATTCATTTTAGATTTTATTTATTTAGAGAGAGCAAACGTGAGCAGGGGGAGGGGGCAGAAGGAGAGGGAGAGGCAGACTCCCCAGTGAGTAGGAAGGGCAATGCAAGGCTTGATCTTAGGACACCTAGATAATGACCTGAGCTGAAGGTAGATGCTTAACCGACTGAGCCACCCAGGTGCCCCATCTGCTCTGACATCTTAAGATGTACACCTTCATCTTCATGCTTCATGACCATATGATCCCAAATTGGTGGCTGCATCTCAAGGCAGCAAAAAAGGAGAAGGGCTATGGAGCCAAGAGCTTTTTCCTATCTTCATCTGGAAATCCAGATAGACCCCCAGGAATGCTTGCACACATAGTAGGTTGCCTTACGGAAGAGGAGCCCTGTGCTTAGGGACCCCAAATCTTATATAATAGCAGTAGGCAGTCCTGTCCTTTACTCTGGAGTGAAACATTATTTTTGTCTTCCCAGGTTCCAAACAAGCCTTCCCTTTATCCCGGCGAGACAGTATGTCTGTTTTCCAAGGTTGTAAGCCTTTCAGACATGTTTGAGAAGATATCTAAAAAGAAAAGACTGTCAGGGCCCCAGCTTGAAAGATAAACAGAAATCTGAGACCATGGAGAATCTTCTCCCAACAATAGCCTCCTCGGGAGCTTCTGCCTATATGTTCCTGGCTGGAACTGTGTCGTATGGCCACCTCTACCTTCAAGGGAGGCTCTGAAATTGAGTCTTTGGGGTTGGGCACATTACTGCTCTAAATAAAATTGTGGTTCTGTCAGTAAGAAAAGGCAGGCGAGGGATGGAGCTTCACAAGAACAAAGCAAAAACTGTGTCCAGGTGTTTTCCTCTGCATGGCCAATGTCTTTCCCCCGTTGCTTAACAGACCTTTTGACACTATGTTTATTGATCCTGCCAGAAATAATTTATACAACTGAGACATAAGAAACCCCCTTGGTCAACTACCATTTTACAAATCTCAAATAAGTTATCAGTCGTTTATGCAGAATTTTAATGTCACAATTGTGTAATATCTAAGTGTACAAGCCCATAATTCCTTAGAATTCTTCCCATTAAAAAAAAATCCTTATTAGTTATTTTGACAAGCCATTTTGTGGAGGGGGTGAATAAAAATTCGTTCAACTTAAGAAAATGTTTGTGTCATGAAATTTCCCCGCATCTTTGAGTATCTATTGCTTAAAGAACACATCTTACTTTGTGAACAGATAGGTGTTTGGTAAGAGGTTTATAAATATACTTTTTCTGGTTTCATTTATTTTAAGAGGCTTTTTTCACCTCATGACAGTCATTTGGGGCTGACAATGTTGCCATGGTAACCATGCTCCGAAATGCTGGTTGCCAGTGAATATTGATCCTTAGCACCTCAGCACCTTTTGCGACAGTGCTCACTCCCTATGTGAAGGAGGCTTCACTCCGAGCACATGTAGGTCAAGGAATCTACACTCGGTGGTTAGGTACTACCCCAGAAATCTACTGGATTTTTCTCCCAGGAACCTAAGGATCCCAGTAAGAATCCAGGCCTGCCCCACATCACTGGGGCTTGTATTTTCACTCTAACAGATGGAGGGTGAAACTTCTTTGTTTCCTCTTCGGTTGTGTTGTTCCTGAGTTTAGCTCAGTCAGTGCAGCACAGGAGGCATTTGAGGGAAAATTTTGGATGTGAATGGACATGCCTTCCCCAGAGGCAAAGAAGTTTGTAAACTACTTTTCCAAAGCTCATACTATATGCTTTTGAAATAAAAATGCTTCTCTTCGGAAAGGGAGGGTGATGTTTTGACCTGGGCAGCATACCTGGGGCTTCAAGATTGAGCCAAATCTGAGTTCAGGGGCGTCGTGGAGGTGCAGGGATCTCAGGGCCGCGACAGGGCAAATTGCAGATGGAGTTTGCCCTTCTTCTCCATAAATGCGGGGCAGCCTCCCTTCAGCAAGGCTTCGTGCTTGAGAAAGGGGAGGCTTGTTAGAAAAGGGCAGCTTTGAAACTGAATTCTCTTTGCCAAGAGCTAATGGACTGTCTTCAACGTGCATGAAAATATTTTCAGCATGGTGACCAGAGAAGCCAAAATGAGGCCTCCACAGACCTAATTTGGCATCAGTTTATCTCCACGTGAAAAGATCTGGATGCGCTTATTTTCCTCTCTGCTATAACTGAGAGAAAAACAAACAGAAACCCTGCAAAGGTTCACTGAGACAGGAGTCAGTCACAAAAAAGGAATTTGAACCAAGATAACGTTAGTTACATTTTATCCACATGTTCCTGAAGCCTGAGCCCTACCAGTCCAACAGACCTGATTCTGCCTTTTGCCATTGCGATAAAACTTTACCGTGTGGGCAAAGACTTTGTGTAACTCAGAGACCCTCACACACAGAGGCACACACACATGCAAACCTCCTTTGATACCTCGGGGATACCACCAGAATGGACAGATTCCAAGACCAGGTGAGACCTTTAACTTTCTGACCATCTTTGCTCAGTTTGGAGAGGCCACTGTCTGTTTTATTGAAGTAGAAATCCAGGAAGGAGACACAGTGGAAGAGATTGCTCCCCTGCTTCTTGTAGCCATGGCTAGCCTGCATGGAGCTCTGATGGGGAACCAGGGAATGTTCTTTGAGAGGATTTTGGTGACTGCTTGCTAACAGTCCTAGCAAGTCAATGTGATTATAATATGCATTTTTACAGTTGTGGCAGCTGAGGCACAGAGAATTTAAGTGACTTATCCAACATCACACATTATACTGCTTGTGTAAAATTATAGACGCCCCTCTCCCCCCCCCCTCCTCCCAGCCTCCTGCTAAGCAAAATGCTATAGCAGGAAGGGGAGAAGAGATCAGGCGGTGGGATACCTGAAGAGAAAACAAAGGGAGGCTCTTAAAGTCCAGGCAAGCGTGCTGTCTCCAGGGACAGTGCCATTTCTCCCCGGTGAAGTACCAGTCAAGCTCCCCAGCCTCAGAGGCCTGTCCAGGGCTCCTCGCTGCCAGGGTCACATTGCTCAACTGCCTGTAGGGGTGCTGCAGTCCTGGAAGGAAGCCCAGGCTGCAGGGCTGCCAGGCCCCGCCAATCTTCTACTCAAAGACAGAGGTGAATGTCATCCCGGGGTAAACTCTCCTTCCAAGGACCTTTCCAAGGTAAGCCTTGTCTGTTTCAGTGTCTGCCCTCCTTCGTGTATCTCGTCGGACTCCAAAAAGACATGTCCTCTGATAAACACATCAGGGGAACTGGTGGGCTGAGTACTGGTGGGTCATGTGGGGGTCCAGGTTGGGGACCAGGTAGGGGACCAGGTAGGGGACCAGGTAGGGGGGTGGTAGGTTCATTCCCACTCTCTTTTCTGCAGTGATCCTGTCTTCACTACAGTCCGTGATGCCCAGGACTGGATGACTTATCAGCCAAAGGCACCTCTTTTTAGTTCATGCTGCCTGTTTTCCCTGAAGAATGAAGCTCTGTCTGACCCAAATAATATAGGGGAAATGTTTGTAACTATGAGGTCACTGTCTTTTGTTGGAAATTAAAAAGCAGAGAGGACATATGCCAACGCCCGCCTCTGGGATTTCTTCCCTTGTCTCTCAATAGAGTAGTAGAGCCTCTTAGACCTCAGACCATTCACCGGTATCCTTGGTTGTCAAGATGATGAACACTTATAGCCCTAAATCATGTACTATCACAGTCATTTGGTTTAAAAATATATGGACAGTTTCAATAAAAGGGATGACTAGATTAACTTTTTTTTTTTAAAGGATTTATTTATTTGAGAGAGAGTGTGTGAGCAAGGGAGAGGCAAAGGGAGAGGGAGAAAAGCAGACTCCCTGCTGAGTGCAGAGCCTGACCTGGGGCTCAACCTGGGGTTGGGGGGGGAGCTTGACCCCATTATCCTGAGATCATAAACCCTAGATCATGACCTGAGCTGAAATCAAGAGTCCAGCACTCAACTGAACCACCCAGGTGCCCAGTTGACAAAGTTTCTGAATCCAGAGTCGAGCCTCCTTGGTTAAATCTGTAATATAATAAACTTATAAGGTGTCAGGTTGGCTTGTTGGGTTTTTTTGGTTTGTTTTCTTCCCCAACAGGAAAATTCCTTTACAATGGTGAATAAATAACAAACAGTGCTAGAATTCAGCCTCAGTCCCTGGTCCACAGGAGGCAGGAAGGGAGCAGTGAGAAGAACCAACACATTACAAGGCTCACACTGACTGCCACACTAGGAATGACCGCTGCACAACTCCCTGGAACTCCGCCCACCTGCTAGTGCAATAGAGAACTATGTTGCTTGTGATTTGTCGTTTTCACTCATTGAAGATAAAATCCACCATGGTGACAGGATTTCAGCACAACAGTCTCTCCCAGTCATGTTAGATATAGACATCCCAGCTCTTGAGAAACAAAAGCTCATTTGATGTCTCTTGCAAGGACCAGAGAGTTACAAATTTTTCTTAATGATCTGTTGAAATATTTGTATATACTTAAAAAAATAAAAAGAAAACTAATGGTCCATTCTGTGCTCTGTTTCCCTGGAAGATTTCTCATGATCTGGGAACCAAGAATTAACTCACTTCAAAATAAGCAATAAAAATTATAATACCATACTCCTAAGCAGATGGTGGGCTTGCCAGGGTTGGAGGGGGAGAAAAGCAGGTGCTCTGCTTGGGGGTAAGGTGTGATCTTTGGGACCACTGATTGGACAGGCAAACAGAAGCATCCATAAGCAGGACACACTACCAGTAAGGGCCTGTTTCCTTCCATGTTCTCCCTAGGTGCGGAGGCATCAGTCACCTGCGTGATGACTTCTCAGGACTGAGGACCCTATCCCTCAATCTCCATCCACTCCAGTGACCTGCATGGTACGTTGGGTGGTCTCTTAATGAAATGGGCTGAAGCCAGGAATTGGACTCTAACTCTGGAGGACGGCCGTAGGTTTCCTTCAGGCTATTCCAAGCAGGAAGTGCCTGGGACGCTCACTTCCCCCAAGTAACTGTGAGGCATGAAGGGAGAAAGCAAGGAAAAGAGAGGTTTAGAAGACAGAAGTGACTAGAACCATGGTGGTTCTAGACATGGCTCAGCTTTGTGGGTCAGACTTGCTGGCACAGCCACCTTATCCTTGTGCTGGGGCGGACTGGGAGAAGTCTTCACAGACAGTAGCTTCTGTCTGTGATACCAGTATAGATTATTTTTACTGGTTATAAATGCAACAGATTCAGGTTCATTCCCCTTTGCTAGAACTGTTCACTTCCCTGAGGAATTCGTGGCTTCAAGTCTACCCCTAGGTGCACCCTGGCTTGTCATCTGTTCCCCCCACCCCCACCCTGGGAAAGTGGCCCCAGGATGAGCAGAGAGGACACACAGCACAAGAGGTGACTAGAAGGAGGACCTACCTCAATGAGAATTCTAACTCTGAGAACCTAAGTAATTGTGAAGGACTCAAAGAGGGAGCTGAGCTTCAAGGTCACTCACTGGGTTTTTGTTGTTGTTGTTGTTGTTGTTATTTTAAAGATTGTATTTATTTATTTGAGAGAGACAGAGTCAAGGAGAAAGATCATGAGCAGGGGAGAAGGGTAGAGGGAAAAACAGGCTCCCCAGGGAGTCTGAGCAGAGAGCTTGACACAGGGCTTGATCGTAGGACCCATGATCATGACCTGAGTCTAAGGCAGATGCTTAGCTGATTGAGTCACCCAGGCGCCCTCAAGTCAGTGGGGTGTTTTTTTTTTTTTTTTTTTAAGATTTTATTTAGTTTGACAAAGAGATCACAAGTAGTCAGAGAGGCAGGCAGAGAAAGAAGGAGAAGCACACTCCCCACTGAGCAAAGAGCCCGATGAGGGGCTTGAACCCAGGACCCTGAGACCATGACCTGAGCTGAGGGCAGAGGTTTAACCCACTGAATCACCCAGGCGCCCCAAGTCAGTGGGTTTTAACTGAAGTTGAAACAGACTCAGAGGGGATGATTTTGTCTCCAGAAGAGACAGACTGGAGGTCACGAGAGAACTTGTCACAAAAGCTTTGTCCACAGGAAAGCTTGCCCCTAAACTTCCAGCAGCAGAGTCTGTGCTGGAGCTTCTGCTCAGTGCCCAGCCAGGCCAGCTGGGCTGCATCCTTCACCAAACCTAGTGGTACATCTATGGTGGTCACCACAGCCCCCATCATATTCTGCATATCCTTGCCCATCTCTTGAGGGTCCTGCCCTCACTGTCCACCTGTGCCTCCAGAACATCTTAGTGGCTTCAAAGCCATTGTCACATACCCTCTCAGGCACTGACTGGGTCTTGAATGAATAGCTGTCATAGAAGCCCTCCCATGGCCCCTCTACGGTATTGGGGGCATGATCTCTGAAGAATGGCTCTCCCTTGGAGCCATAGGCAGCGGTGAAGAGGCAGGTGTGAGCTGGTCCATCAGCCAGAAAGTCACAGCACCAGGGGGACCGTGGCTAAGCTTGGACACCATCAGCCATGAAGTTCATTCCACCCAAGAGGTGCTCGGAAGCACTGTTGCTGACCTTTAGAAACCCATTAGTTGCAGGCCATGCAGGCACAGTCTGTCTGCATGCAGGTTTGCCTGGAATGGGTTCCCAAACTAGGGTTGCTGGCTACGATAGACCACATCATGGTTAGGACATTCCATCACATACCCAGACCAGGTACATTTTTTTTTTGAGACCCATCAGGGAAAATGGGTGAAAGCAGATGTCCTGGGCACTCAGCTGGCTTCCTTGCCCTTCTCACAGCGGGCCTCGAGGGTACGAACTCAGTAGTCTGGCGGGGCAGGGAGTATCTGCAATGGCCTTGACTTCACGAAGTACTCCTTTCCCATGATTCATGCAGTCCTTACTCTGCCCACGGAGGAGGCTCCCAGGGGCTGGGGAGAATGAGGGCAGGTGCAGAGCCTGCTGAAGCCCGGAGAAGTCTGTGGGAGGGGAACCGAAGGCTTCAGAGAAGCCACCCAGCTTCCAGTATGGGTCCTGGATGAGCTTTTCTGGCACCTTGAGGGCTGTTGAGCCCAGCAGATGAGTGTGCTCAGTGTACTGGAAAATGACGACAGCAGAGCCTGGCGTGGAGAAGGGGACACCCAGACCACAGCAGGCAAGGTAGCCGGGAGCTCCTTGGGGAAGTGCTTCAGATAAGCTTCAGAGGTACCCCCAGGCACTTACTTCAAGGGCTCTTGATGTAGCCCTTCCTCACAAGTTACAAGGACGGCGGGTCTGAGGTGGCCAGGCCCTTCAGCAGCCCCTGTGTTGTCTGGCGGGGACTCACCATAGCCCCTAGGAGCCGCTTGATATCTGCCACTCCTGCTCTGTGGCATGGGACAGGCACTGCCACACTCCCACGGTGCAAGGCTCCTGGGCAGGGAAGGTTTGGAAGGCCTCACAGCCGTAAAAGAAAGTACGGTTGAGGTGCGAGACTTTCCATCAGCAGTGTTTCCCAAAATGGAAACCATCTTCCAAGGGTGGACCAGGTTTGCGGTCCAGTTTTCTAATAGTCTCCTTTTCACTCCTTCACCAGAATGTGTCTTTGTTTCTCTTGGCTTGGAGGAAATGCAACTTTCTTCCTCCAGGTCTCATCCTGCTCTTCTTCCTTCAGTAACCCCTGGACCTTAGGGATGTGGTACATAGCAACGGGGTGTCTCCCTTTGCTGCCCACCCCCCAAGGTGAGTCCTCTCTGGAGCCTTGGGCACAAGCTGATTTTACAAGTCTGGCTCCTCCCAACACCCTCTGCCTCACACCTGGCCCTGGCGAATGCCCCTCCGGGCCCTTGCAGGGGCAGCTCAGGGGTGTGGCCGTGTAGGAGTCCTATTGGCTCAGGGCTTCTCAAGTGCTCCTTCTCACAGAGTAAACACTGCAGACAGAATTCACCACACCAAAGAGCTTGGTCAGCCCCAGCCCACCCAACTTTCCTGGCACATCGGCCAGGAGTTCAGGCCCTTCTCTGCTGGGGGCCTCTGGGCTCTCATTCCCAGAAGGGCAAGGAAATCACGCATCTCTGGGCTTTCCCTAGGACTGAGGACAAAGGCTTGGAGTCTGAAGGTTGCATGGGATTGCCACAGGGTTCCAAACAACAAGGGTTCCAAACAAGGGTTTAAAACAAAACCCTTTGTGGTCTTATTAGAATACTCACAGATGTTCAAATTTTAGATTTTCTACCTCCAGGACTCTTATATCAGCAGCAATGTTGATTTGGTTTGTTTTCTCCCTCCATAAGGTGTAGGCAAATAGGTGGTCAAAATGAACAAAATGGAAGGGTCTTTGATGGCTTCAATATATTGGATGGGTTCACTGACAGGCTTATCAGCTGGGCCTCAGCCACAAGCTTTCAGTAATGAAAGAGAGTAGTCAGGAGCTTTTCAATACAATCCAGCCTCAAGTCAGTATTTCAGGGGGTACAGAGCAGCATGGCGAGGGCAAGGTGGGATTGGGTGATAGTGGGGCAGTGGTGGGGTCAGGGGCACTTCCTTGGGGCACCAGCGGACCCATTCCCTCTCTGCCCCCCAACCTTCACTGCCTCCCAGGCTCCTCCTCCCATTTCCAGTTGGGATCCACTTGTAGGTTGTTTTAAACCAGTCATTCAAAGCACAGTTTAGCTGTTCCCCCAAAGACTTTAACTTAAAAAAAAAAAAAAATCCAACGGGGGATAATTGTTCACATCTGCCTAATGTTTCCACGTGAAAAGACATAATAGACTGTAAGATTTTGAGTTACAATAGCTTTCAGTTTATAATTAAAATCAAATGGGTAAAATTCAAGCGAAAGAACTAGATGCTTCTGATAGGTAGTCTTTATATGAGGACTCAACACAACACGTTCTGTTAGCAATAGCATTGATTTTTCTGATTTTTTTCTACTTTTGTGCAGGTGAGGTAGGAAGGAGCAGATGTTTTGTGTCTCACAAGACAATAACTCATTTCATTATGACTACTTGGCTTCACCTTGTTTGTGCTGTTCATTGTTAACAGAGGCCCACGGTGCTGTCACTGGGGCCTAAAATGTACCATATGGAGCCAGAGGGCCTTGGGAGAACTGAAAATCATTGCCTTGGCCTGACGCAGTCACCTGTCCCAAGAAAAATCATACCCCATCGTCCATGAAGTTTCAGAGAGACTCAGCTTTGACTCAGCTGCTGCTGTGGACCACAGCCCTTGCTGCTTTGGGCCCACAAGGCCCTCAGCCACAGGACTGAGAACACTAATGCCAGCAGACATTATAGACCAATGACCGAAGAGCAGGCTTGTGTTGGAAAGAACACAGCTCTAGGGCAAGACTGGTGAATAAATTAGCATAAGGGTGTGGGGTCTGACTGGAGCTTGATGGAGAAGTCCAAGTGTGCTGTGAGTTCAGCTGAAGCTAAGACTCCAATGAAAGACTAATGTGGTCTAAAGGTAGACAGTAGGTGCTTAGTGAATGCTTAACTGGATAAATCAGAAGATGCTGGTCAGAGGGTCCTGCGTGGGGGTGGGCTAGGGAACCAGCTGGGGTTGCTGAGGATCTATGGAAAGAATTATTGCCGCTTGAACCAGGGGATTTCCTTGAGTGAACAGGCACCAGGCTGCAGAACTGAGCACAAAAGTCAGGTTTGTTTAAGTAAGGTAGGAAAGAAACTGCTCCTTGCTGACACAGTATCTACACTCACCTTTTCCCTTAGTAACACAACAGATTTTAACTTGGGTGGCAATGTGCCCAGCTCCATGGTACATTCATCTGTCACATTTAGAGTTGGGATGGCCATTGAGGTATAAGTTTAAGCTGTTGGGTGGGTCTTCTGTTCTTTAAGAGGTGCTACTGTACAGATGTACTCACTTTTTCCCCTTCTCCCTTTTCCCCCTGTGCCTTTCTGGAAAAGGAAGATCAGTGTGATGGCTGGTGCTCTAGCTGCCACACTAGACCATGAGGTGAATGTGAAGATGGAAATCATAGGCTAAGAATGGCAGAACAGAAAGACAAGAGAACCTGGAATCTTGATAACATTGTAGCTCCCATACCAGCCAGACCCCAGCCTTCTTTTATGGGAGAGAGAAATAGGCTTCTACCTTATTGAAACCATGGTTATTTCTTCATTAACCTGGAATATCAAAAGTCTAGAAATCTTGAGAAGCCTTTAAGAGTGAAAAATTAGGGGTTTGGTTTATTTTATTTGTTTGGTTTTTTATTTGTTTGGTTTTTTTGGTATATTTAAGTAAGCTTTAAGACAAGGTGATTTAAAATGACAAAATACAGTCTTTCTCTCTGAGCTCAGGCATAAAAAGTAACCAAGGAGTTACATATTATTGGGTTATGTATTTATTTGGCTTAAATAAAAATAGGTTTTATTGTCTCATGTAATTGAGAAGTCCAGAGGTCAGGTAGGCTTCAGATAAGGCCCAATATTGTAGCTAGACAACTCAATGAAGTTCCAATGTCTTTGGATGTCAGTGAAGACATCAATTTCACCTAACATTAGACCACAAGGTCCCTGAAACTCTTGGCAAAGTCTTCTTGTATCTGGACCGGATCCCCAAACCAATCACTGTGACTAGGAAGGCTAGGACAATGAGACCCTCTAGATGGTCCACTCAGAGACTTGTAACAAGGTTTTTCCTCCCAATAGCACGGTTGGGGAAGTATGGGACCTTGTTGGGAGGGAGAGAAAAAAAGGGAATGCATGTAGGAGGCTGCCACATGTCCTACACCTCTCCTGGCCATTGTCACCACCTAGTGTTGTTAAAGGAGTGTCATTTAAAGGACTTTTTGAAAAGGCAAAGTTTTCTTGCTCTCAATTGTATTTCTATTCGCCTCGAAGCCAGTAATCGGCTTATTGGTTTGAGGTAAGGCATCCGATTTCCCGACAACTTTTGCTCTTTCATTCACTGATTCAATCGTAGATAATATCTTAGGTGCTATTTTTTTTTTTTTCCAAACATAGATATCTTAGGTGCTAGTTGTGTGTCGTACAGCTGGCAGGTCATGCCGGAGAGGACAGGCACATATTAAGCCATTATGATTGGCGGCCCTAGCAGATGTGGGTACCCAGACTCTTTAGAAAACTCAGAAAACAAGCATGAGGGCCTGGGAAATAAGACAGGTAAGTCTCTCTAGTGACAAGGGAAAGGGACTAGCAGTTGGGCATAGGGTGATGCCCAGAAAGGGTGCACCAATGTAGGGCTCTTGGCAAGGCCCCTGGGTAGGTCGGGTTTCCTGAGCCCGAGGAAGGGAGAGTGGGGTGGGGGTGCCTCTGGGGACGTCATGCTGTGCCTGTTTTGCGGTCTGACCAGGACTGGCTTTGCAATTAGGGTTCTGGGTCTCCCTGGCTAGGAAGTCTCTGGGGGTCAGGGGGAGGATGGGTGGAAGCAGTGGTTCCTAATGTGGGCTTGGGAGCATTTGGTGGATAAAATGCTAGGAAGGGAGCACAGATCCCTGAAACGTCCAGGAAGGATTTTTCCCAGTCCAGATAGCTTGCTGCTCTCCTGATCCTGGACAAGCTCAGGAGTTTTCAGTTTATCATGACACAATTCTCCCCTCCCTGACCCACCGGCCTGCAATAGTCAGAGAATAAGGGCTTCATAACCCAAATAGTTCACAGTATGGTATTTGTCTCTATTTAAAATCATCTCCCATGGGGTTCAATTAACAATGTACATGTCAAACTATGTCACACCCATTACTTGCTCTAATTTGGTCAGGCTGGGTCAGGCAGTCCCCGATCTGATGGGAGCTGTGAGCCTCTCAGCTAAGAGCCAGGACAGTGGTGCCTGGGCTGTCCTTGGCCTGAGCTGCAGCAGGCCGTAATGTCACACTGGGAACTACCAGGCAGCAGGAGGTGACCGGTCAAGCTCATGAGGACAGTGCTCTGTGATAACAGCTTCACCCCTGGAGACAGTTGGATGTGGGTTTGAATCCCGGCTCCCTCATTCAGCAAGTTGGTGATCTTGGGCAAGTTCTTTAACCTTTCTGAGCCTCATTTTCCACTTCTGTGAAAAGGGAATACTCATCACACTTCATTCATAAGGGCTGTAGTTGAGGATTAAGTGAGATAATGTGTGTAAAATGTTCGGCAGAATGCCCGGCCTTTTATAAGGACTCTGTACTAGCTACTAGTCATAGTATTGAATTTTTTATCTTGTTCAGTCCTTCAAAACTGGGGCTCCTCCTACAATTACCCACAGGCAATATTTCACCAGCCCTCCAGAAACCAAGAGAAGACAGACAGCCCTTCCTGGAGGTCATGCAGGGTAGTCAGAGAAGCCACAATGGTATTTTGACATCAGAATTATTAAATATGTGGCAAGATCAGCCTTGACTTTAAGAATAGTTCGGTGAGGGTACAGAAAGCTTCTATCTCTGCCTGATGGAGATCACAAAATGCCTTTCTGTGGCCATTCAACTATCCTGCAGGGCTCCAAAGAAGCAGACATAAGGGTGCTGGGTCAGTCATTCTCTCCATTTTAAAGAGAGGTAAACGGAGGCAGAGAGCAGTCCACATACATGTGAACAGTCCCTTCCCTCACCTCTCAAAGGACAAGTGAAACTGTGGTAACTATAGAGCTAGAAGCCGAAACTCCTGCCCAAATGACTTGAGACTGAGGCATCTGGGTCATCAACCACAACGGAAGCCAATATTGGGGAAATTATCTGGGGTTAAAGGCACGAAGGCCATGCTTCTTACCCTCTTCCACATTCAAAATCTCTGGCGGTAGTGTGCAGGTCCATCTGTGGGCACGTCCAGGAGGCGATGTATTATAGAAAAAGCCATGGATCATATTCAGGAGACCTGTACTCGCCCTCAGTCCTCCCAAACCAGCTGTGTGACCTTGGAAAAGTTACTGTACCTCAGATCTTACATCAGAAACGGAAGGGAAGGGGTTGGATGACATCAGTATTTCCCAAGCCTGACAGCTCATGACTTCACAGGGTCATGTCAGGGGAGGGGCAGTGGGTGGCGATCTGAAGCCCGCAAGCCTGTATTCTGAAGTGTTCTCGGTGATTCTAGAACAGTAACCATCGGGAAGCCTGGCCAGATGCTATCTGAAATGTCCCAGCTCCAATGTTGTCTGACTCCAAAGCCCCTTTGAGTACATTCCACACAATTCCACACAGTCCAGGCCAGAGATGGCAGCCCTTATCTATGAACCCCCATGAGAAAGTCAGTGTGAAATCCCAGAGAACAGCCAACATGGCAGAACGTCTGGCGGGGGTGATACAAGGAGGAGGGGCCGTGTGTGCTGGGGCTCCAGGTCTCTACCTGCTTCAGGGCCAGCTGGGTGTTGGAGCCTGCAACTGAGGCTTGCCAGGGGCCGCAGTGCTTTCTCCCTGACCATGACCATTCTTTGCCGTGCTCCTGAGGGCCTGGGGCCTTCTCGCCATTGGGCTGTAGTCTCGAACACCCAACACACCTGTCCTGAGACTGAAAGACATCAAGCATCCCAGCAGGCCTGCCTTGTATCCTTGAGGCTGGGATCCTTCACGTGAGCTTTTGAAATCAGTCATGTGTCTCCAGCTGCCCTCGAGTTACAAAAATCCTTCTTTTAATGAGGAGCTGCGGAATGCTAAGCCTCAAGCTGCTTTTAGCTCTTTCAAAAGTTTCAATTATGGATTAATCCTGACATTCTTTGGCTTTAGTAAATGGGCAGGAGGTTTTTGTGTGTCTGTGTGGTGATGTGGGAGGAGTGGAGGCCAAGGCAAGAATAAATCATGGCTCTCGGGCCTGAATTTGATCCAGGAAATGTGTGTCTAGACACCCTCTGGGTGGCAGAGAGAATAGGGGAGGCGGGGGGTCCATGGCGGGAGCTTCTCTATGGCCCCTCATGCCTCCAAGGTACCCAAGCAGGATGGGGGCTGCCCGGGTGTGTTTGCGGGGTGGGGGAGGGGTGGGGAGGGTGCATCTTGGCCAATGGGGCTGGCCTCCCCTTGTTCCTGATTCTTGAAAAAAGTCAAAGCTTTCCATTTTACCTGAATTCTACTAATTATAAAATGCTGAGACATTTAGTTTAGAAAATTCCTCAGACCAAGCCAATCCCACCATTTAACCTCAGGTTGAGACTGAGGAGAGAGCCTGGCTTCAGGGACTGATCATTTGGAACTCTGGTCCCAAATGAGCTGAGCCACGCACCGCCCCCCCGCCCCACACACACACCCAGAGCTTCTTAAGTCTTCAGAGCTAAATCCAACTCCTACTTGGCAATTTCCATTGTTAGAGGGAAAGAAGACCCTGGCTTTCTAAAGTTCTAGAAATCCCCTTTCTCTTTGGCAGTGTAAGACCCCACTGCAGGGCTTTGGGGCTGTCATCCCCACCTCCCCTTCCCCTCCATCTGCCCTTGCTCCCAGTAAACCCCAATAACAGAGAGCCCATTCCTTGGACAGTATGCAGGCTGTAGCATTGTCTCTGTTCCCATGCCAGAAAACAGACCCAAGGCACAGGGGAGTACCATATGACATGGACAACCTTGAGCCATCAACTTATTTTTTTTTTAAGAGGTAAATCATTTGGGTACTTTGGTGCTCTATCAAAAACAACTTACTCATGACAACATGTCACAGAGGCTGAGCAATGGCTCTAGAATTTCTATATAGGGGAATCTTGGAGGTAGCATTTTGTTTGGAAACAAGGAATAGCTAAAGGACTCTTCCTAAAGCTACATGGCATATTAGACTCTCTTTTTACTTAAATGGCACATGTATTTAAAAAACAAAGAAATCCCCTAGAAGCCCTGTGATTGGTCAGGACACATGCAAGGGCAACAAGATAAAGACATCTTCCCTCTACCCCCGCTGTCGCCCCCCACCCTGTCCCTGCTTCTGCACGGGGAGGGAAATGGGAAGAAGGTCCCCGAACAATCCAGGGGCAACATGAAGATGGATGAAGAGGGTACATTCTCACCACCAGGCTGAGCTATTCTGGATAAAACCAAACATGCTCCTTGGCAAAGGTGAGGGGTCATGTCAGAATGCCCCAAGACACCTGCTCCCATGGGCTTCTCCCGGCCAGGCAGACAGATGGCTCATTATGACCAACAGGCAGCCTCGAGGCCTGGGGCCCTGGATTGTTGGCACCAGATGGCCTGGGGGACAGGGACTTTACCTCATTGCTCAGATTGTATCCCAGGGGATCCTGTCCCTGTTCCCTTCTTGGGATCAGCAAACTCAAGGAACACCAGGGAAGGTTTTCTTAGAGTTTACTTCAGAGTAATTTCTATACTCTAGAAGAGTGACATAAAATATAATGCTCCTGACTTGTCCGGAAGTGGTCGAATTCTGTCACCATAAGGCCACTGTTTGGTATTATTTCAAGTAAGTGATCCATGTATAACCCGAAGGGTTTCAATATTTAAAAATAAACAAGCCATTGAACCTTCACTAAATTGGTGGTTGTCATCACATGTAATAACTGCCTCACAAGTGTGTCAGTCCCTTCTGGAAAACTGGTCACCAGCGACTGGCGAGAAATCACACTGTTCTTATTGAAAAGTTCTCTGTTAATACAAGGACCAACCTTACATTTTCCCTTTGACTTTTTAAACAGCAATAATTCAATCCTGAAAGGAACAGTGATGTGTGTAGCTTCTGTTTCTCCCCAGGGAGCAAAGAACTCTGGTAGGACACACACACACAGGTGAGGGCCTGCCTTCAGAGTTAGGCACAGTTGGTATTTAGTTGGAGAGCGTTTGGGAGATCAGGGGGACAAGAAAGCCCCCTCTGCAGCAGGGGAGGTCCACACCTCGGCTTCCTTTGTCCTCAGCCAGCTCCCAGCAGTGCGCCCCCACCCCCACCCCCACGCCCTGCTCATGGCCCTCTGCCTCACTCAGCTCCCCACAGCACTTCCTCCACCGCCCTCAGGCCAGGCTGGCCAGGAAACCCAGCCCCAGCAGAGGCTCCCAGCTGAGCATCTTCAAGGCCCCTCAGGGAGGCCTGAGGCAGACGGTGACATCCAGGGCAGGACTGAGGTTTGGGGCCTGTTTCACAGGACGCCCATCTCTTTTACTTTGTATGTGGTTTGGAACTCTGTCAGATTTCTTGGGCCCCAATGCCTTCCTCATCAGTCTGCAGGTCTGCTGGTTGGCTCTGCGTTCATCTGCTAGACACAGATAAGAGGACAGATGAGACGCGAATTTTGGTAGCATCAGTTCCTGGTGATTCGAGATGGAGAGGATATGCATGCAATTTGTCAACACACAAGCAGCCTGTTAAAGAACCAAAGTTCATCTAAGGAAATTTAAAGATCTAAGCAGCTTTAGTCACCAATTCGTGAATCGGGCAGCATCCCTGTAACAAATACAGGGGTGCTCTGAAGAGTTGTGCGACCTGGAAGGGTTTTATAGGCAGGAAAGGGGCAGGACAAAGAAGATATTAGTGAAAGAAAAGAAAGGATCGATTCAGGCAAGGTCACTTTCCCTTAGGGGTGAGGGCAGGGGTCTTGGCAGAGGTCCTCACTAGTGCTGATCAGGAAATTGGAGATTGACTGGTTTAAAGTGCACTCCTGGGAAAGGCTGGAACTGCAGTAAGATTAGGTGCTAAGTTTGGGGCTGGGCTTAACATAGGTGTCTCCATTTTGGGTCTGCGTTTCCCCCCCCCCCTTTTTTTTTTAAAGATTTGCTTATCTATTTTGGGGGGAGCAGGGGGAGGAGCAGAGGGAGAGGGAGAATCTCGAGCAGACTCCCTGCTCAGCACAGAGCCCAACCAGGGCTCGCTCTCACAACCCTGAGATTGTGACTTGAGCCCAAATCAAGTCGGACGCTTAGCCAACTGAGCCACCGAGGGGCCCCTCTGTTGTTGTTGTTTTTCCTGTTGCTTCTTTTTAACAAGCCTAAACACACAGAGCATCTCGAGAACAGAGAGTGACTTTAATTTCTTCTTTTAGGTAGTGATAGTAATGCAACAAACACAAATTGCCTGAGAACACTTAACTATTTTCTAGGCACTATTGCAAGACCATGAAATTCAATGTCAGAAAGTCCTGCCCTCACAAGTTTTAGAGTTTTGTGAAAGATATTCTTGCTAACAAGTACGAATCCAAATGACTCTTCCACTCCCATTAGGGTCCTTCTAAGCAGGGGTAAGAAACAGCCTACCAAAGCAGGGCAAGCAGCACAGAGCCATGGGCTGTACATGGTCTCTACTTTCTCAGAATCAAAAGTCCTCAAACACTTGGAGGAAGCATTAATATATTTTTAATTAAAATAACCACAAACCTCTACTGTGGAATAGCATACAAAAATCAGATCGCCCACTCCATCCCCCCACTTGCAGCCTAGTGGCAGCTGGCTGCTGCTGAGGACAGGGATGAAGGACAGACTGGTAGAGAGATAGGAGGGAGCAGGGACAGTCAGAGCTGTAGGGGTAGGGGTGGGGGTGGGGTGGGGTGGGGGGTAATGCAGAGGCACTAGAGTGTAAGCGCTTAGGTGTAAGCTAGGTGTAAGCGCCCCCCCACCCAAGGGGAGGTCCACGGGCACTAGATTAGAGGAGGAAGCACAGAAATGCTTTTGGGGACCTTGGAAACTTCAGTAGGGCTTCATGTTCCAGAAATGGAGGCAAGGCATTCACTAAGAACTTCAGACTTGGAGGAGACCGTCTTTGAAGCAACCCAGGGTGCTCTCCGTGTGGGCTTGCCTGCTTTGAAGGTGTCCTCCACCCTCCTAGGAAAGTGGGGAGAGGCTCTCAAGTGACTGAAGCGGAGAAGCTGCATGGAAGAGAAAGAACTGGGTGGGGGAGGGATCTGTATCCTCTAGCACGTCAGCCCAGCCGGGCAGGAAGCTCTGCTGAGTAACTTTGGTTTTAGTTGGAAATCTTTTGTCATGTTCCTGTCCACGCAGCAGTGTGGGGGAGTGGGGTTCGATTTCCTCCTTCCTTGGGGTGGACAGGGACGGTGGCATGGGGGCATGAAGCAATGGATAAATGGAGAAGTGATTGCAAGAAGTGGTGGAGGTCGCTCGGAGGGTTTTAAAATTCACAAAAGCTTTCCTGGTTGTGGGGAGGACACGCTGTGAGCAGCATCTGCCTGTGGAACAGGCCACTGGAGATTCTGGAGGAGGGATCCACCCAGGCCTCCTGACTTGTGGCTTTAATTATCCAGTTAGTCATTGGTTTACTGTCATCCAAGTTTAATAAGCTGGACTGTGACCCGTGAGCAAAAAAGCTGGCCAGGCTTGGGGGTGGGGAGGAACCACTCTGGGTTGTCCCGCAGGCTGAGGCAGGACCCACAGAGACCAGCAGCCCTGGGGAAGTGGGGACCAACTTCCTTTTCTTTTCTTCCTTTGCAGCTGGGATCTTGAACACAGGGCCCCCAGGCACCCACCAGTCCAGTTAAACTGGAAAATTTTAAGAACTGACAGCTTATAACTAACTGCTCAGAGATAAGTTTCACTGGCATGGAGCACCCTTAGGGAGCAAAACCTGATTTACAAGCCAGGGAGGGTGTGGGTGAGGTGCAGGGAGCTTGAGAGCCACAGGGCTGCTCACCCAGTTCCTCACAGGAAGCGGCTGATCCCCTTGGCCCTGGCCCCTTGCCCTGGCCCTGGGAGGACTGAGTGTGTTTGGGTGGCATCCTCCTGGAGGGGAAGAAGCAGGTTTTTGTCCCCCTGACCTTGGAGCAAAGCCTGAAGCTCAGTGTGCACAGGTCACGCTTCCATTCTGAGAAACCTGATCCTTCAGACCCGAACACACCGCTCTGTTTTTTGCACAACAGGATGGTCCTAGCTCAGCTCCAGGAACATTCTGGCTTCCAACTTCCCTCCTGAGCACCTGGTGGCTGTCGCTTTACCGTGCCATTCTGTCTGCCTGGGCTTACATTTTCAGCCTCTCCCCAGAGCTGCCAGGAGCCATCTCCCAGGCAAGGCTTCTACACAGAGGCTGCCAGGCCAGCAGGAAAGGAGACCTCCAATCCATCTGTCAGAATTTGAATAATTTCATCCACACATGCTTCTCTCCCAACCACCGGAGCTATTTTCACTTCCCCAAACCATGCAAGCCCAAGGCGCCTGTCAGCCTGCTCCCCCTCAGAAGCAGGGTGCTTCCCTGTGAGCCCTCCAAGAGCCCCACCACACTGGTTTCTTTGTGAGGTCATCTTCACTGTGGTTTCCGGGTCCTCTGGCCTCCTTCCTGCTAGCTTCACACACTCTGGTTTGCCAGAGTTCGCTTTAGTAAAAACATGAGGGCCTTCTGAGGGCTCACCCCTCTGCTGCACGTGGTAGAAGATACAGAGATCACCCCAGGCTGTTCTGGGGGTTACAGTGTAGCCAAGAGTTATCCAAGGTGGGCCCCTCAAGGTGAGTCCCAAAGAGAAAGAATTCCATTGTCAGTTAGATTGGGGAATTTTGATCATTCAGACCACTCATTTCTGTATTAAAAGGTTCTGAGAAGTCCCATCGTAAGGAAATTCTGTTCCCCCTTTTTAACCTACCATTTCCCCAACCCCGCATAATATTGACTATGAAACTCTTCACATCCCAACAGCTACATCTCAAGGAACTAGTTCATATTTTTGGTTATGTATTTTAGGAAAAGATCCAGCAGTGGCTTCAACCTAAAGAGACACCTGGATCTCAGGAGTATTTGGATATAGGTGGTGGCATTTGGAGCTTTCCCAAAGATGGGGAGGTGCTATGGGCATTTTCTGCATGAGGAGCTAAGACACCCCCACCCCCCCCCAGCCCCTCCACCCCGGCACTGGGGCCCAGCCTGTCCTCAGTAGGCCTAGAAGAATCATTCTGCCCCCCAAAGCCCTCAGCACTCCCCTCCTCCACCGAGAAGCAGGGGTTGGACAAGTGCTCAGCAGTTTCTCTAAACTGTCTGCAGGTCCAAAACACCTCCTTGCAATCTCCTTGGTCTCCAGATTCCTAGCTTCCTCTCGCTGGGAGGCCTGCATGGTTCCTTCCGGGCCTTCAGGAAGTCTGGTCTGAGTTGACCCGGACAGAGGCTCCCAGAAGCCAGGGCTCCAGGGTTCCATCTACTCTGGAGATGACAAAAGGATTGTGTTCAGGATTGTGCCCTTGGAGGGCGAGGAGCAAGGCGCTCAGCTACCTGGAAGTCCTCGCACCTGGAAAAGGATGCCTCCTGGCTCAAGCCTGGTGAACACACCTGGTGCTCAGCCAAGGTCAGGAGACCTAAGACCGTGAGAATGGCGGCACAGCCTCCTGCCCGGCCCCCATCCTTCTGGGGTAAAGTAGCGGAGACACCCACATCCACAGCCCACAGCTCCAAATCAAGGGTTTCTGGAGCCCCTGCTTCTGTCAAAAGAGAAAACGCCCATGGCAACCGGCAAGTGTTGCCTGAAACTGCAGAGTGTGTGTTTACCAAAACAGGGGTGGCTCACTGACACCGTCGCCCAGCGAGAGTCTGGCGGGGCGCCCGCGAGGCGGCGGGTGGTCGCGGGGGCGGGGGACAGACGCGCCGAGTCCCTGCGGGGAGGAGCCGGCACCGGCGGGGCGGGACCCGCGGGCCATCGACCCCCCCGCTGCCTGCCGACCCAGAGGTGGAACCGCGGTCCGTCAGCCCGCGTCCCTCCCTGGGCTGAAGCCGGCCGGCTGCGCACGGTGAGGTTGGGGTTTCCTGGAGCAGTCAGAACGCGCCTCTCCCAGCCCCGAAGGTTTGCGCGTGAACGGCTTCTGTGCTGTTTCCCCTTCCTCTTTCTCTCTCAGGATTAGTATGGTAAGGGGGGGGGGGGGAGTGGTGCAATTTTTTATTTGGAAAATGACTTTTAGGCCGACGTGGTGCCAGATGCGCCGTCCCGCAGCCCCATTTCATGGATGAGGACACTGAGGTCCAGGGAGACCAGATGTGAAGTCTCGCTGCTGGTGAGCAGCCAACCCAGGTAGAGAACCTTCCTGCCCCACTCCCTGGACGTTAGACTGCCCACATTTACTATCGTTTTCCCTTCTTTAACACACTGAAGCAAAATGTGGTTGATTTTTCTCTGTTAAGAAGAATTTTTAAAACTTGGCGGAAGGGGAGGAGGGTAAACATAGCCCTTTCCATAGTAAAACAATGTCTTAAGCTTACCTGGGGGTCTTCTGGCTCTCCAGGGGAAGGTAATTTTGACTTAATATTTACTATTAATTGGAGTCCAGGCATGCATAACTCTGTAAAATTAGATGACACTGTGTAGAAATTTAAAATGTAAATGACTCTTCTGTTCAGTAGAGATGCAAATGATTTCTATCTGGTAGAAAAAAATAACCCCAAAGGTTATAGTTTTGTTGTCCTGTAGGACATGAACCAGTTCTGTATCAAACTTTGCAGCCTTCAGCACCCCTTTCAGTGCACAACATCTCTGTTCTCCTATTTTAAACCAGCTTTGTTACCCTGCAGATTCTCTCATTAATGGAGTAATTAAATCATAGACACTTATTCATCACCTCTTGTCAAGTCTTCATGTTCCTCCTCCTCTATCATCCCCCCAATCCACTGTCAGTTGGAATTCATACTCAACACCCATTGCTGATTTTCAGACCCAAGTGGAGGAGATGCATGACATCAAGGGGACCTGGGATGTGTGCTCACCAACTTGGCAGAGTCAAAGACTTCTCTGTGATTGTCAGAAACACACTAGGACAGTCAAGAGTGTACAAACAACACAGTACTCCAAGTAATGTGGTCCCTCCCGCCTCAGTTTAATCAGACATGTCTGTGATCAGAGGCTGAGGGCTATGGCCTGCAAGACACCTGCTGTGCTTTCAGCCCCCACAGAAAACCTCTGCCCATGCCCAGAGCCATGCCTGGGACCTCACCACACTGGGCTGGGCACCTGGTCCAAGCAGCAGCCTACTTACTGATTGGTGGGCCAGTGGGACCTCTGCCCATCTACACTCATGAGATCCTCTCTCTTGGCAAACTTGACAAGGAGATCCTAGAGGGAACCCTTGGTGGTAAAGGAACCAGATAAGGCAGGCATTTGGGGTCCTGAAGCATCAGCTTAAATAAGCAGCAAGAAGAGCAGTGGCAGAGCCTGAAGGCCAAAGGTGGATGGAGACTGTGCTCATCTGGCCAAGAGCTGAAGTGTCTGTGTTTGAAAGCAGTGTTTGATCTTGAAAGACTTCTTGGTTCCTGACCTACATCTAGGACACTGTCAGGCTCCATATAGGTTCTATTGTTCCTGTTCCTCCCAGGAAGTGAGCTTGTCCTGGGTTGCCATTAGACCTTTTCTTTTGGTCAAGGGCCCTTACCTTCTTATCTGCATGTGGCCTTCAAATCAACCCCAAAATGCTGGAGGGAAACTAATCAGGCTCTGTTCCTTCCAGTTGAAAGACCTTGATTCATCCTCTCATCTTTTCTAATAACTTAAATAATAGCACAAGAGTCTTTATTACCTTGTGTTCAGCCGGCTCTGCCCAGGGACGTCAAGAATTTTCTAGGAAAGAGCAAGTTTACTTACTTAAAGCTGTCCTTCCCTTCTGCCTCCCACCATTCATTTAGGTTTGAGCATTCATTCATTCTCTCCACAAGCACATCATTGACTCCAAAATGAGTAAGACAACACTCACACTTTGAAAATGATCACAGTCTTGCAAGGACAGGGTTAAGGGACTGGGGTTGATGCAGGAGTGAAGAGAGAGGGTGGGTGCTCCATGCACCCCCGAGGTGGGGGTGGGGAGGGGCACCCCTTGCACCATGGTCTGCATTGGCAACTTTTCCTTTGGCTCTTGCAGGAACGCTGGCTTTCGTGCCTCTGGCCTGGAATCACATGTAACCAAAGCCATATGTTCAACTTGGATTAATTAAACCAAGGCCTCAGAACATTTCTGCTGCTGCTTCTGATGCTTTTGCATTATACTATTTTAACATTTGTTACTGTATGTCATTTGTTATGTTTAACCCTGCGGCCCAGATTCTATTAGTCTGTAAAGTTTAAATGGGGAGAGACTTCTGGTCTTGAATTTTCAAAATGAGGATTATTTTTGGTTTATTCCATGAAAAGCATCATGTCTGCTCCAGGTTGGACCAGATAAGTCCCCAGTCATGATTTTTCTGGGAACTGACTGTAATCTTTACAAATTTTAGGGAATGGTGTAAGAAAAGATTGTGCTATAAACTCAAGGTCCTGATCCTCAGTTCTTAGCACCAGAGTGCAAAAAACAATTCCCAATCCAGTTTTGAACCACAGGGATCCAGGCACCCACGGTGGCACAGGGAAGGGAAAAAGAGGTGCTCTTTCCGGGAGTGGGCACCCAAGGCTTGCCCTGGCCCTAGGCAGACAGCGGAGGCCATAGGACCTGCTCTCAGGGCAGCAGAATTTTGCAGGGACCTTGGTGCTGCTGCTCTGGCCGTTTCCCACTCTTCTGCAAGGAACAACACAGTGCCGGGGATGTGACAGCATATTTGGGCATTTTTATTGGAGGAAGGGTGGTCCTGGTGATGAAGAGACCCCACACTGCAGGTCAGTGTCTCAGCTTCCTCCTCCGCAGTACACTCACAAATGCCTGCTCTTTAGGGTGACAGTGACTGGGAATGGGGGGCGTGGAATGAGCCCATGAGCTCACTAGTTGGATCTCTGGGAATCATTGCAAGGAAGGGGACAGATATGGCCTTTCTGGTTCTCATATCTGTAAATGTGAGCTGGGGCAACTTGCAGACACAGACAGGACACTCCCAGCTGTGAGGTCTGGGATCTTCCTTGAGTCCAGTCAGTCATCAAGGCGTTTCCTTGAGGCTTCTTGTCCTTTTTTTGGCGGGGGGTGGGGGGTTGAAAGCATACTCTCACCCCACTGAGTGCCGTGAGATCTACTGCACAGCTTACCGGGCTGGATCTGCAGGGAGCTGGGGTTCCCCTTGAGCCCACCCAGTGCAGGCTCCTAGTTCCCCTTCTCCCAGCTCTCTGCATCCAGCTCTTGTGTCTGGAGAGATTGAGTCGTGATTTCAAATAAGTGAATTACAATTTCAGAAGACATGCCTCTACACAGTTAGTGCCGAGGTTCCATGCCACGGTTCAGCTAATGGCCACTCCCTTAGTACTTCTTTCTTACCCCTTCTTGCTTTTAGCTTGGAGAACAAGAATTCCTATCTGTACAGGCTCCATCTTTCCCTTCCCCTTGTAGTTTCCCTTCCTGGGTCTCTCCCATGTGTTTGTCTAATGAAGAACACCGAAATTAGTAAGCCAGGCTTGCCTCCTGGACAGGATTTATGAAAGCCACGTGCCCCTGGATGTAACAGATTTAAATGCTTTGTTTTGGTTGCTCTGCACTGTCCCGATTTTTCTCGGGGTGCTGGCCTTCGCCTGCTCACTGTGCAGGAGGCCCTGATGAGGCCCACCCCCCGCTCCCGCTGGCTCAGGACTGTCAAATGATCTGGTCCTGGCCAGGTCCCATCCATCCACCTGCCCATCAGCAGTGCATTCAGAGACAGACTCAGGCTTACGTCCCTCAAAGAGGAGTCAGTTTCAAGATTTTTGCTGAGACTCTTGGGAAGGCGGTTCTGGGTTTCGGCAGGGCTTGCTGAGCCTAAACGAGGGGTCCTAAGGCTGCTCGTGGCCATCTTGCTGTTGCTTGGGTGGAGAGAGCCCAGAAAGAAACCCACTGATTCTGTGTAGGCCCCTGGACTTCTTCAGCCCCAGCTCTATGAACTGATAAGTCATTTTTCCTCAAGTCCATTGATTCGGAATTTATATTGCCTTCAATTTCAAAAAGACTTGACTGCTAGCTGGCCAAAGTGTATACTGGTTTCTAGCCAACAAAGATGTGTTTCTCTAGGTAAAAGAGAAAAGAGAGGCAGGGGGAAGAGTGACAGGGAAGCTGGGTGGAGATGCTGGAGTCTGGAAAATGCTGCCTTCCTGTTTTCTTGTTACTTATTGAAACCATTCCCCTCCCTCCTTCTTACCAGTCTCTACTGTGCTTCTGGGAACACCCTTGGAAAGGAGGCGGAGAGACGTGCTCTGGCCCTGCAGATATCTGTAGACCAGAGCGAGGTTTTCTCCCCAGGGATCCTTTCCTTGAGAATCCCTCCGGAAACTATTCTGAACCTATTCTGAACCCCCATGCCCAGTCCAAGCAGATCTCCACCAGCCTCGTGACCTGGATCCCCCATCCACGACTTGGAAAACAATTCTTGGGGCAAGTGTTCCACTTACAGAATCCTTCAGACCATCGGTGGGACAAGCAGCCCCATGGCCTAGCCAGGTGCCAGAGAAGGAGAGTCTGCTTTTTTTTTTTTTTTTTAAAGATTTATTTATTTATTTGACAGACAGAGATCGCAAGGAGGCAGAGAGGCAGGCAGAGAAAGAGGAGGAAGCAGGCTCCCCGCTGAGCAGAGAGCCTGATGCGGGGCTCCATCCCAGGCCCCTGGGATCATGACCTGAGTCGAAGGCAGAGGCTTTAACCCACTGAGCCACCCAGGCGCCCCGAGAGTCTGCTTTTGACAGCTGCACCATCCAGCCCTAAATGGTTTCAACAAGACAGAAATCTGTCTCTTTCTCGTGTGAATGAAATCTGGACACAGGCTTCATGAAGTTGTCCAAACCCAGTATCTCCCTCTCACTTTCTCCCCATCCCCAGCAGGGGCATCTGCATTCTGCTCCTCCCTTCCCCACTGTCCCTCCCCCTCCCATCCCCCACACCACTTCCACTTCCACCACTGCACAGGCGTAAAGATGGAACCAGCAAGGGAGGCTGGGAAGGCACCTTTTCGTCTGTATGCCAGCTCCATGTTGGAAGGGTCTGCTTTTTTTCTTTAAAAAGCAAGGTAAAATGGAGAATTGGGGGCCCTAAGAGAATGACCTAGGACCACCTGGGGAAACCTTTCCCATCATTACCAGTCTTTGATATTCAGGGGTCACTGCCCTCAGGGAGTGAGGCCTCCAATCCCATCTCAGTTCATCAGTGCTGGCCAGACTAACAATGGCAGTAGAGCCCCAGGAAGCCGGAGAGCAGGCAAAGAGCCCTGTCCCTACTTGACCCTGTCTCAGCGGAGATCAGAAAGCAGCAGCTTTCTTAGGGAAAAAAAATAGAAGTGGGGTGTATTTCTTGGTAGATTTTGCTACCATTTGATGGGAAGGGCCCACTTATGAATAAGTGAGCTGTGGGATTCTATGCAAGGTGGTTTGATCCCAGAGCTCCTCTTACAGCTCCCAAGAACGAGAGACAATGGACATGCACAAGTCCATGCACAACCATGACGCGAACTGTCTTCAGGGAAGGACCCCAGCTTCCACACTCACCGCTTAACATTTGCAGAGCTCTTAGAATGTTGGTTGGCACTTGGTAGGAGCTCAGTAAATATCAGTGGAATATAGGCCTGAGTATTCTGGGGGAGAAAAAGCACTTATTATCACTTATTTTATGAAATATTTATTACACATCTATGTATAAGGGATTGATCTAAGTGCAGTGGAGGGTCACAGAGATGAAAAAGTCACCATCCTTGCCCCCAAGGAGTTTACAAGTCAAAACGCTGTTTATTTCATGTCAATTATCAAAACAAAGCAAAAAATGATCCAGCAAAGCTGGAGGCTCTGTTTCCTGTGCTCGTCCTTCTGTCTTTGAAGAGGCTGGTTTCTGAATTCACATGTCTGCTCCTGGAGGAGATGGTAAGGAGTCAGGGTAGGTCACCTGGGCTGGGGATTGAAGAATCACAGGCAGAACACTGGCCTTGGAAGCAGCAGCCTTCTATTTGTTCCCATCACCTCCCACATCCTAACTGAGCTGCCTCAGTTTACCCTCTCCAAGGTGAAAGCTACCACATTTGTTTCTTCCCTGCTCCCCCTCTCCCTTGCCCACTATGCTGATGGGAGCAGTGATATCGGAATCACATGGAGTTTCCCGAGAACTGGTTTTAATGAAATCTTCCTTGGGACTTCTGGGGAGTAAAAGGGCTGTCCTTTCAAACTGGCTGTTTGGTTTTGAATTCATCTTTACACGAGCTCCTCCCAGGAAAAACAACGGAGGAAGGGACAGAGGACAGGGTTAAATACCCAGGGGAGAGTAAAACAAGACAGCAGAAGACCTGGGAGATCAAAAATTTGAGGGCAGCTGTGATCTCTGAACACCCTGTGCCTTGGGCAGCTGCTATCCCTACCCCAGGGGCCACTGTCCTCCCCACTGCACCAAGTTTACGATGGCTTAGATCATTGGGGGCTTCAAAATCACCCACCTTTGTGTTCCATTCATTCGGTGACTCTTCCATTTTCTATTCATTCAATGTATATTGAGTACCAACCAGTGCCATCTGGAAATCTTACCCTCATTTGCTATCAGGAAGGGTCCGCATCTGCATCAACCTTCTGTGCCCTTAGTTTCATTTCCCAGCAGTGATTTTGGACTTGACAGTAGATGTTGCTCAGAACCTTTTCTGAAAGTCGTGTCTCCAATTCTCAGGGTGGGGCCTGCTTCTCCAAAGAAGTCCTATACATCTCTGGCCCAGGGTAGCACCCACCTTCCCTGCACGTTCTTGCAGGCATTCAAACCCTGGAGGCTCTCTGCGCAGCCATGGGCTGTCCCCAGGGTAGTCAGAGACGTCTGGCTGGAAGCAACAAAGACTCTTTGTGTGGATGGCACTGTCACCTGACAGGTCTGAAATGTAACTTCCTCCTCTGAGGCAGGGGAACTGAATCTGAAAGTCTAGAAGGATGGGTCACAATGAAGATAAAACTTAAAGGAATAAAAGGAGAGTTTTGTACTTTGTGATTAAAAGAAAAAAGATTTTAAAAAGGAACAAGAGGGAAGCCCTCCTTGACGGTCTTGTATGTGAAATTGACGTAAAGGTTTCTGTTGACTACAAGGTCAGAGTGAACCAAGAGCTGAATTCGCAGCTGGAAACCCAAACAACTTTTGCCTGTGTTGGCAGAGTCACAAGTGTCTAGAGAGGGAGGTGGGGACCCCCTGGGCTTGTCCGGGGGCAGGCCATATCTGAAATGTTGAGGCTTAGCTCTGGGTCCAACTTCAACATCTTGGCAGGATCCCTTAGGAGGATGGGAGTGTAGAAACCACACCACATGAGAAGCCACTGACATTCAGTCTATAAAAACAATTTATGGACATAACTTTCTTCAAATACTTAATTGGTCTGATGGCAGAGGGAGCCTGGAGAACTGAAGGTTGAGAAGGGCGACATCATTCTCAGATCACAGTAGACCCTTTCTGACGCGGACCTCTGGGACTTCTGCCCCCTTCGCCTCAACATATAGGATTTGCAACTTCCTGCATCCTTTCATTTCCTCCTGCCTCAGAAGAATAGTCCCCCCTCCCTTAGGAGGTTCCCTTCATCCTCTCCTGTCTCCCACCTCTAGGACCCACCCCACCAATTACCACCCTTCCAGAATCTTTAATTTTCCCTTCTCCACTGGCTTCTTCCCACCAGCCTGCCACTATGAGGAAGATAGGGATTTGCGTACGTATTATGCATCAGGGGCACAGAGATTTCCATGCCATTGACTCATCCAAAGAAGCAGGTGATGCCTCCTCCATTTAGAGAGGAGGAAATAGAGGCTTCAGTTTGTTCAGTGACATTCCCAAGCTCACACCATCCGGTACGTAGGTCTCTAACACTCTCAGCTGCGCTTGCATTCCCACTGTTAAGGATTGCCCTCCCTTTCCAGTCCAATTCCCTTACAGGAACCTCTTGTGTCTACAGCTTCATCTCCCACCTGCGCTCCGAGGCTCTCAGCTCCCCCAGGGTCATCAGTGACCTGACGGTTCATCCAACAGCCTTTCCTCAGAGGTCACTGTCTGACCCTTCTGTAGCACAGTCATTGCTGGCCACAGTCCCCATCCCCCACCCCCCGCAACCCCAATATATGGCTGAGCTCACCCACTCCCACTACTCCACCTCTCATCTTTTCATCCCCATCCAGGTCCCTCCTTCCATGTGTCACCAGTCATCTTAAAGGATCTGAGGACTCAGTTGAAGCTGGCAAGCAGGGATCTGAGAGTGAGGTTCCCTGGTATGTGTGGGAGGCAGGAGATGGGTGCATAGAACTGAGCATTGCTGCAGGGCACTGTTCCCGTGACCCGGCTGTCCTCTCACTCATGCTGGGTGGAGTTCAAGGGGAGAAACAAAAGGACCAGGAATGGGGGTCGGTACAGTCTCAAAAAGCAGGGAGAGCTGGGAGAGCAGAAGGCAGTGCTGAGGGAAGAAGGTGTGAAGTTCAAGGAGAAAGCAGGCTGAGCCCCTGGGGAAGGAGGACCGTGACGAAGAACAGAGGAATATTGCACGAATTACCGATGTCAAGGAATGGAGATTCTAGATCGCTGGCCAGCTCATCAGAAGCCTTAAACTCATGGCAGGAGATGGGTTTGACTTTCCTGACTCATGCCTGCATCCCATGTGAAGCCAGGTCCTCAGCAGCAACAAGATGTTGTATCCCCTGGGCTGGTCTTCAGTTTTCTAGCTTGCCAGCGTTCAGCAGTCCTGCCCCAGTTAAACAGGACCACAGATCCAGGGCTGTGCGGAGTGGCATCGCTCCAGGAGCCCCACCACCGCCACCAGAAAACCACTCTGACAGCACCTGGGCATGGAAGCACTTATTGAATGAACAGATGACGAATACATTCGTCTCCCGTGCGTCTTACTCCAGTTCAGTGCAGCAGTGTTCTTCGAGCAGCCGCAGAGGTCAAGCTGTCCATGGGGGACTGAGACAATCAAGCTGGGAAAAGGGAAACCACGCTGCAGCCCAGGCAGTCCTCATGGATTCTAAATTAGGGCAAAATCTCAAGAGGCTTCCAGACAAAGCCTTAAGCTCCCTCTTCTGGGCTTGGCATTTGCAAATTTCCTTTAGAACCCCAGAAACTCTTTAGCTTGATAAAAAGACCATCCCAGATATTTGGCCTTTCTCTGGTGAATTGAGTCCAAATGTGTGTGCCTGGGATAGAGCTGCTGCTGGGCCCTGAAGGGAAGTACCTCTAGGCTGTCCCCAGGACAGCCCCTCTGGACTCCCTCTTCTTGCTCCCCAGATTGGAAAGGGAGCATTTACTGCCAATCCTCTCTGCTTCGTCGCTCATCTCATTTTATTCAGAAAGGGATCAGAAGATCTCTTTTCATTCACATAGAAACAACGCTTATCTCCAAAACTCCTGGAGTATTTCTGAGACCGATCTCTAGACTGTTTCCATGTGCACTAAGAACTAGAGCATACAAGAGACTTCTCCTACTTTCCAGAAGAGAGCAGAATGAAAGCCTTCCAAGAAGAGCCCCAGACCCCTACTTGCTGTTCCCCCAGGCAGGTAGCTGGTTCCCCTTGCCCTCTGAAGCACCAAGCCTTCCTCAGAAAAGGACTGGGAATTTAGCTAGACAGAAGCATAGACTTGGACAGCTGCCACCACAGCTCTGCCCTCAGAGACTTCCAGAAAAGCTTCCCACTCTGTTATTTGCCTGGGTGGCCATTAATGTTCCCACGGTAGGCCCTAGAAACCCAAGCGAAACTGGAACATCCAAGTGCTGTGGGTTCAGTTGGGACTGCAGGCCCCCTCTGTCAGCACTCCACCCCTCCCCCCTCAAACACAAATGCAAATCTAGCCTGCAGGGAAGAAGCCTAAGAAAGAAGCTTGGGACACTGCGGGGGAGGGGGGACATCCCTCTGCATAGAGGCCAGCTCTGATTTGTGGCTAGAGCAAGGGAATCCAGAAAGACTTCTGTCAGAGTCCCAGGACTCTGGTTCTATCTAGACTCCCCAGGTCATCCACCCCAGGGGGAAACCCTGGCATGGGACCAGCTAGGGGAAGTAACTGGAATCCTGGGGGCACATTCATCTACAAATAGTTCACACGATATTGTTAGAAATTCAATCCAATGCAGGATTTACAGATTGGAAGCGTTATAGATTTATGGCTTCTTTTGGAGGATCAAATAATTGGAAAATCTGGTTCACCAGGACTCTCAAGGCAGAACAAACTGTGTAGACAGAGTACATGTCTGACAGTTCTCCACACCCCCCACTCTCCGTGACAGCCCTCACACCCGGCCAGGTGCTGTTGACCTTGCACTGCTGTTGTTTTTTTTTTTTTTTGTGTGTGTGTGTGTGTGTGTGTGTGTGTGTGTGTGTGTAATAGCGGAACAGACTTCTCTATACACAATTAGCCATCGGAAGGGATTTTCTGCACTGGACCTACTGGTTCCTACTGGCATTTGAATTTGAGGGCCCCAATCCCAGGCAGCTGAAGAGCCAAGACTGTTCTAGTCTCGAAGGACAGAAAATAAACCGAATGACTTAGACAAAAATGAAGAGAAGCGTTGGCCAGCTCCTCTGGGCAGCTACAGAGGTGAGGGAGAGAGTGCAGGACTCACAGAAAAGGCCATGCAATCTGCCAGGTGCTCTCTCAGCTCTCCCATCTGCTGGTCTCGGCTGGTCTTTGTGTGTTGCCCTCATTCTCTTTCAGCAGAGATGCCTTGGTCATGTGGGGAGGACTGTGGCCATTAGAAGACCCGATTTAGAAATCCCCATAGGAGAAAAAAAAAAGAGCACAAAAGAGAGAAAGAGAGCTTCCTTTCTCCACTTCTGAAAATCAATCCCAGGAAAGGATGCCAGCTTCACTTGGGTCATAGGCCTTAGATCGGCAGGATGTTTTCTTTTTCAATCCAATATGTAAGTAGCTTGTCACTGTTTTCAGTAGGTCACAAATATTACCTTATTTAATATTTTTCAACAAAGCCTATGGATTAGTTCAATTACTCTCTCCATCGCAAAGGGACCACAGATAAGTGGTCTTCCTAAGGCCATGGAGATACCACTTGGCAGAAGTGGACTTTGAACCCTGGCAGTCTGGCTCCAGAGTCCATATTTATGCCCCCATGTGATGGTTGTACAGGTTTGCATGGCCCAACTCTCAGGGAGCCAACACTGGACCGAAACAGAGTATGACCTCACAGGTGACATGGAGGACAGCAACAATCACTAGCTGTTAGAGTGAATGGGAGACCCACAGGGGCTCATATCTGGTGGGCATGGGGAGTGGGTACTGTGACTGACAGCCCCACTGGTCCACATTTGCCGGGGGAGGAGCAGTTCCCCAGCAAAAGAAGCCTAGGAAGGCAGTGAGAACGTGTGACCATCTCAGGAGCAGCCCGCGACAGTCATGGCTACAACATCTGTCTAGCTTCCTGCTCCCTAAAGAGGTCTAGATGTCTAGATGTCCTCTGGGAAGGATATTCTGGCCCATGGACTCTTAAAAAAAAAAAAAAAAAAAGAGAGGAGAAAAGATTTAATCAACCAAACCATAAAAGAAACAGAAATAGCTTAATGTCAACCACACAAAAGAGGCTTAAAAGGAAACTCAATCACTATTCACATGCTCTCAACATCTTCTAACTCCTTTTTGAGAGACCCCACACAACTTACCTAAACTTTCTGAATCTGTTTCTTTTAAGATTTGAGAGAGAGAGACAAAGCCAGAGCAGGGAGAGCAGCAGGCAGAGGGAGAAGCAGACTCCCCGCTGAGCAGGGAGCCTGATGCAGGACTCGATCCCAAGACCCTGAGATCATAACCTGAGCCAAAGGCAGACACTTAACCGACTGAACCTCCCAGGTGCCCCTGAATCTGTTTTTTCCAACTGTAAAGTGGGAGCAAAGGCCTATCCAGGTTGTTAGGAGTTGGAGAGATAAGATGCCACGGCTCATGGCACACAGAAGGCTCGGGAAAATGGTTGCCATTAAAGGGCTAATTTTCACCCTGCCTCTCATGGGCAAGTGTCATTTAGAACTCTCTGCTCTCACTTGCAGCCATTTCTAGTCTCCCTCTGAGAATTGGGCAGATTCTGCCATTCTCTCCTAATTTAGCCTTGGTTTCTCAGGATAAAACACAAGCTCCCTTCCCCCACCCAGGTAAGAAGCCTCAACAAGGGCAGGGAGGGTCGTGTGCTGGATATGGAGTAGGGTATGGGGAGGGTCTGAGGGAATACCAGGAGCTCTCATGATGACATGTGGTGGCAATAAATAAGATGACACAAGAAGGGAAAGGAACAGGAAGCGGGTGGGGGGCACAACTTTGAAATAGTTAAAACTCTGATGGCCACATTTTGGAATTAAAGGAAACTTCGAGAGGATCCAATTGAGTGGTTATTCAGTCTTTAATAAAATCTTGCCCAGAATCAAGATCTGCAAAATAGATAAAGGCAAGCCGTCCTGGATAAAATGAGGGCTTGGGGAGCAGTTCCTTTGGCCTCCATGCAGGGCTCCTACGAACAAAGTTTAAAAACCAGATCTGGGTCAGTTCAAGAATCCAGCACCACCACAAACATCCACTCTACTTGCACTCCCCAAATGAATGACCTCTTTCATCCTCTACCCCCAAACTCAGGGTCTTAAAACAATTTTATTTGCTCCTGAGTCTGCTGGTCCATCATTTGGGCTGAGCTCAGCAGGGGGTCTCCAGGGGTGACCTCTGCAGTTGATCATCTGGAGGCACGAGGGGGTCTGTACAGGCTAAGATGGCTCACTCACACTTCCGGTAGTTGGTGCTGGTTCCCTGTAGGGCCGCTTCTCTCCTAGGAGAGCTACCTGGAGACTTCATATGTAGCACTGAGTTCTAAGAGGACAGGATTAGAAGCTGAACGTTCTCTAGAGGTAAGAGGTAGGAAATCCCATAATATCACTTTCGCCACAACCTACTGGCCAAAGCAAGCCACAAGAGCGGCTCAGATTCAAAGCCAAGGTGTGGAGAAATAGACTCTTGATGGGAGGAACGTCAGTCACATCGAAAAGAGGTGCTTGGACAGGAATGGGAGGAATTTTTTTTTTTTTTTTTTTTTGCAAACTACCATATCTCTGGTATACGAAGATGACAACGTGTAGTGTACGTGGGTGAGTGTGGCAAACTCTTATTATATAAACCCTCTCATTATTCATTTTCCACTTCTTTCTTATCTGCAGAACCTTAGTTATTTTTTTCAGGGTGGTCTTGTGTCCAGTTACAAATATTCACCCTCCCAGATTTCCTAATAGCTGGAGCGACCACGTGACCCAGTTCTGGCCAATGACAGTAACCGGAGGTCTCCTGGGCGGGGTCTCCAGGAGAGCAGTTGTTAATCAAAGGGAGCAAGCTTTCTGGCACGTGTCTTGCGTTTTTCCCTGCTCCCTTCTTGTCCCACTCCGGCCTGGTCCCCATATGCAACACTTAGGGGTGGAGCAGCCATTTTGAAACCATCCAGTGAGACTGGATGACTAGAAACGCAAGAAGCTTGATCTCCAGTGGCATCATGGGACCTCTTCTCTGGTCATAGACTCCCTACTTCTGAGCTTCTTGTCTGAAAAAAATAAACCCCACTTGGTTAACTCAGAGCTGTGGTTCTGAAACAGGAAGTGATGGTGAGAGGAGACTGGGAGGGAGGGCAGAAGGCTCACCATCATGGGCAGTGACTGTTAGGGAGACACCCCAGCTGCTATTTACTCCAAAAGGAGTTTCTGCCTCTTGCTGTGGCTCATGTGTATTTTGTGTATTTGGATGGGCCTGGGTCTAGACATAAGTGGTTTGGGTATAGGTATATAAGGAAATGCGGTATTCTTTTGCAAAAATTAAAATCAAATTGGAATCCAGAGTTCAAAAGGCTGAAATAAGTTGAAAGTGAAAAAAATAAGTTCAATGGTAAGGACTATAAACTCTTGTACTTAGATTTTTTTTTTTTTTTTTTTTTTTAAAGAGGTCAGCATCGGAGAGCTTAGTTTCACAGCCTGAGGGTTGGAGTTGACTGCAAAGGCTTCAAATGAGCTCAGGGTGAGCTGTGAGTGCCAAAACTTCTGGCTTACCCTCTGACTGCGATGATTATCAAGGATCCAGAACGCAGAGAGCAGACGTCCCTCAGCGTGCCTGGTCCGAGGACCAGGGGTAAGCGCTGTGTCCACCCTATGACTGACAAATGGAGCCCAGCCAGAGAAAGACCAGGATGCCGTCCAGGATCTGGAAGAGTTTAGCTTGGACCAGAGAAGACATGGAGGAGCCTGAAATGAGAATTACTTTAATAAGCCATCTATTGCTGTATACAAACCACACCTAAAACTAAGTGGCTTAAACCAACAATAACCATTCATTTGCTCAGGATTCTGCAGTCTGGGCTGGAGAGATTTTTCTCTGCCCCACGTGGTGCAGTGGGGTGGGGTGGTGCAAGCGGGTTGACTGGGACTGGAGGAGCCATGATTGCTTCCCTGGCAGGTCTGTCATGGTGGCTGGGGTGACTGGAAGGGCTGTGGACTGGCTATGCCTCTCTGCTTGTTGGGCCCTGTCAACCTGCTTCTCCACCTGGCTCTCATCCTCAAGGAGGCTAGCCCAGGCTTCACGGCATCTCAGGAAGTAAGACAGTGAAAGGGGAGGTTACAAGGTTTTTGAGGTTTGAGACTAGAATTTTTGTCACATTCTATTGGACCCAGCAAGCCATAAGACCCGTCCAAATATAATGTGAAAAGGGACCACATTAAAATGTGAATTCAGGAGTGTGATTCACTGGGGGCGATTTCATAGCAGGCTTTTGAAAGAACTAATATCTAGTTTTTCTGTAGTCTTTATGGTTTACAAAGGACGTTTTCTTGCACTCTTATGTGATCATTACAACTATGTTGATTATGGAAAGTAGTATGCAGGTAAAACAAAAAAAAATCATTAAAAAGTTCTGCTTTAGGGCATTTGTCACTTATTTTCCTTGGTGTCAATACTCCCACCCCGGCTCATTTCAAGCGACCAACTTGAGATTACTGCAAACAGAGGGGAGAGGAAGAACACTTGGGAGCAGACAACACACCACTGTAGACAGTGAGGAGTGGTTACTACCTGCAAATGAGGCAGTGAGACGCTCTCAAAATTACCCACAATGGATAGTGGCAGATCAGGGACCCACCCCAGATCCAAACTGTATGCTTTGGGTAGAACGTTGCCCTATCTCGCAGCAGTTTTCTTCAAACACCTGAAGGGTTGCTATGGAGAAGGAGGAGCAATAGTCTAGGTGGCCTCAGAAGGCAAAAATAAATCCATGTGAGTAGATTTCAAAGAGAACTTCAGTGTAAGGTCAGTATGAATATGAATTCTGCAGTCAGTCATCCAAAGAGAAGGAGTGGCTTAGTGCCGTAGTGTTGTCCCTATCGAAAGTGTCTCTCAGAAGCCGGACCTTTGAAGATTTCTGATCAGGGGAGAGGTTTAAGGTTGAACTAGAGAGCCTCCAAGATCCCATCTACATCTTAGATTCTGATTGTAAGAATGTTCTGAACTCCCCAATCTAGAATCATTCAAGGTCCTGTTAAGACCAAAGAGGGTGAGGGAGGAGGAGAGGAGAGAAGCGAAAGAAGGTGAGTGTTACGTCCCCGGGAGGAGCTTGGTCAAAAGAGACATGGCAGCCCTGGAGAGATAGGTCTCCTGAATGTATTCAGGCTGGAAAATGGGTCTTCAGTAGGGTGGCCCTGGTCCAAGGGACAGAGCCGTAGGACTCATAACATGGAAGCACAACTTATTTTATTCAAGTCAACTCAAATGACAGAGACCGCCCCCAGACTTGAGTCTGAAATGGAAGGTGTTCTCAGGGTAGCAGAATGAACTATTGATATTGCCTGGCTCTGGAAATAATGCTCACTAACTGGGCTTCTTTAATTTTTGCTGAGGATTCAGCATTTAGTCTCCAGCTCAAGCAGAACCCACTGATCCTGCCCCTGGCCCCCACTTTTGCTTGTGGGTCTGGCAGTCTTGGGCACTTCCCCCTCAGTGCTGGGGCTTCCTAAAGCTGTTCAAGATTCTAGCTTTATAATGAGAACCACAGAACTGGAAGCTTTCCCAAAGAAACAGCTCAAAACGTGAGGAATAAATCTCCCCATTTGGGAATAAACACCTGGGATGTTTCCTGGGATGACTCAGGCGTCACCAGCCATGCCAAGAAATTACATGGGTAATCATAAAGCCTGGGAGCTTCCAGGGAATGCCCCAGACCGTTACTGAAGTAGATAAGTCATCTCTGAGAGCGAGTCCTTTGGCTCAAAAACTGTACAAGTCCATGCATCTCTGATTTTGAGGAGCTGCTATTTCCCAGAGCTAAACCCAAAGAGAGGAAGGCAAGTTGACGGAGCCAAGCCTGGGCCTGCTCCTTCAGCTGGCAGCTCCCCCATAGTGGGACCAGCCCCATCAGAGACTTTCAAAGATGCTTGCACATCAAGGTTCCCAGGTTTCCACTGAGTGACATGCTCCTTGAAGTCCAGTGGGTCCATCACCCATGTGTAGAAAGATCTGGAATGGTTGGGCAGGATGTGGAATAAGAAAGGGGGAGGCAGGGGCACTTGAGTAGCTCAGCTGGTTAAGCATCTGCCTTTGGCTCAGGTTAGGATCCCAGAATCGAGTCCCATATTGGCTCCCTGCTCAGTGGGGAGTCTACTTCTCCCTCTGACCCTACCCCTTTCGTGCTCTAATAAATCTTAAAAAAAGAAAGGGGGACGTAGGGAAGCAATGATGGTCCCCAAAGCCACTTCCCTGCAGACACCCTGAAAAACTTTTAGAGAGGAAGAACCCACCATCAAATGTATCAAGCACATACATTTGTACTTGGATCAAAGTACACACAAACCAGCACCAGCTCTCAAAACCTGGGCAACCCTCTTCTCATTCTGAGTGCCCCCAGTTGTCTTTGTTTTTACACAGAATCTGGTCTAAAAACCTTGGTGAAACAGAGCATCAGCTATTAAATTAGAGCTTCTCAGCAAGTGACAAGACTTGGGCATCCATCCTGATTGTGGTGGAACTGGGCCTGAAGCCATCTCTGGGGTCCCGTGCAGAGGCTGCTTCATGAGACCCAAGTTCCTTTCTGTCCACTTCTTCCCTTCTCCACGCTTCCCCTCACCAACCTCGAACCAGGAGAATCACAGACCACGGTGCACTTAGGGATCATGCTCATTTGAACACCTGACGTTACAGGAAAGAAAGACCCAGAGATAAGGAACAGAGATGCTGAACTTGCAAGGACACTCAGCTAGTTAATAAAAGAGTCATTCGTTAGCCAGTTCATACCACTGACCTTTTCAATACAAGACCCTCTGCCCCACTTCTTTCCCAAACAAGGTGTGGTAGCCAGCCTCCAAGATGGCAGCCCCACCCAGGCATAGCCTTTCTCCCACAAGGGTGGTCTGTGTGAATAATGGAATACAGCAGGCGGGATGGGACTCCTGAGATTAAGTTATAAAAACTGTGGCATTTGCCTTGGGCGCACTCTCTCTCTTCCCTTCTCGCTTATTCTTCCATCACTTAATCTGGGGGAAGCCAACTGCCAGGGGCAGGCAGGCTTGGACAAGCTCCCACAGTGGGGACTGCAGTCGCTGGCCAACAGCTCGTGAGGAGCTCAGGCCTGCTGACAACCACGTGACTGAGCTCCCCAGCAGACCTTCCCCACCTGAGCCTTCAGGTGACTGCCGCTGCCACCGACAATAGCACAACAGCAACCTCAGAGAGGCTGTGAATTGAAGACACCGGCCAAGCCACGCCTGGATTCCCACTTCATAGAAACTGAGAGGATCCGTGGCTCTTGTTTTAACCTGCTAGTTTGTTTGTGCGGAGTAAGATAAAAAACACTGGGGTTTTTTCTTGGCCCCCTCCCCCACCTTGGAAAGAGAACAGGAGAGAAAGATGAAGGCAAATCCCAGTTTACCAGTCAACACAAGACCCGACCCTGTCCTACACTATTTTAGGAGATGAAACTGTGGCAAGTCAGGGGAAAAAGGGGGAGCTTTAGTGCAGGATTTGGGGTCTTTCTAGGCCTGGGTGAAAGGGTAGCAGTCGCTAGGCCACTAGAACGCACAGGTTCCCTTCACAGAGCCGAGAGCCTACGGCACACGCCGGTGCTAACCGGCAAGAGGCATCACGTGTAAACCTTATGAAGCTTTAGCACTGGAAATACTCTTTGGTGGCTGTTCTGTGACTTAAGGGCACCCCCCCCCCCTTAAGGGAAAGGAGATTTCCTGTGCTTCTAGCTTCCCCTCTTGGGGATGGGGTCGGGCGGGCTGGAGTTTCTGCGTGCAGTTTGGAAAGGCCGGGTCCTCCCCACCCCTCTTCACTCCCGCTGTGGAGCAGCCCAGCCCTGTCTGCCCAACAGACACATCCAAGGGACGCTCTTTGAGAGGTGCCTGAGCAAAAAGTCTCCCACAAGCGCACACATGCCGCAGAATATTGTCGCAAGCGCTCCTTCTGACAGGCTTTCTCATTGGACGGTCCAAAACTGGAGGGTACTTATGCAACAGTCTATCCTACGCACTCTACCCTATATGCTCAGAAGTGAGCTCGGTCTTGTTTTCTCTCCAGAAAACCTATAGCTGGAAGCATAACGGGCTTTCCTGTGCCCAGAATTTGTTTCCTAAAATACAGCTAAACTAGGTTAATGCCTGTTTTACTTTTTTCTCTTCTCTTTTTCTTTTCTTTTTTTTTTTTTTTTTTGCCCTTGAAGTGTAGATTCAGAGCCCCCTAGGAAACTTCCTAGCTTATTTTAAAGCTACAACAAGAATACAGCTCTACCTTTGCTTCAGGAGGTATTTCAAGCAGACAAGCCAGAGCTGGGCTTGAGTGATGAGAGAGAGAGAGAGAGAGAGAGAGATATACCAGGAGCATAGGAGCATGCTAGCGGCTAGGGTTCCGCTCAGGGAGGCCAAGATGGCTCCCGGTATTTACCAATGCCAAGTTCATTTGCTGCAGCTGGGGGAGGGCTGGAGGCACTTTCAGAACTATTGTTTGTGAGCCAACAACTTCATCTCTCCAGCTGTTCCTTAGTCTCTTAAAGGGACAGGAAGTAGAAGAAAATGAAGAAGTTGGGGCCAAAAGTCAGTTTCTGCCAACAGGAACAATGGATGCAATTGTGTTTCTCACGTAGCAGCAACTGCTCTCAAGGAGGATTAAATGAAAGTATGTGCATGCTGTCACCATCATGAGAATCTCACCATGGGAACTTCCGGATGTACTTTTTGGGAATCTTAGGGTACTGGGAAGACCATTCTGGTAGAAGAGAGATTCTATAGGAAACTCAGAGAGGGACCGGTTCTTGGGTGATCCCTCTAGGCAAGAGAAAATGCAAATATGTGCTTTCTTCAAAACCAAGGCAGGGAATGATGCTGTTAGAAGGTCTTCATTTTAGTCCCTCCTCTTTCTTCCATCTAGTATTGCTTTCTCTCTTCAATATATGGTGTCTGTGTTCCATTTCTCACAACCTGCTACATTTACAGATCAAAAGACAAGGTTCTAAAAACTGACCCAACTCTCTCACCTCCGCTGATGACTCTCAGGTGTCTATCTCTAGTCCTGACCCCATTCCCAAGTGCCTGCTGGAAATCACTAGCTAGATGTCCGCCCTACCTTAAGTTCCACATTTAATTAATTAATTATTTATTTATTTGACAGAGAGAGAGAGAGAGCGCGCAAGCATGGGCAGGTAGAGTGACAGGGAGAGGGAGATGGAGAGGGGAAAACCAGACTCCGCATTGAGCAGAGAGCCCCATATGGGGCTCGATCCCAAGACCCTGGGATCATGACCTGAGTCAAAGGCAGATGCTTAACTGACTCAGCCACCCAGCTTAAGTTCCATTTTTAAAAAGGATATCCTTCTCTCAAAATGGCTCCAACTCCCAGCTTCGATAAGCTAGTAAATAAGGGATACATTTTTTATTAAAAAAAATTATTTTTGACTTTTACTCTCTTTCATTCCCTATTCCAACCTGCTCCCAAAACCTGGTACATCTTCCTTCAAAATGGCTCTTGAAGTCTTCTCGTTCTTTCCAGGCCTTCTCTTGCTATCCTGCTTTAAGTCCTCCTTCTCTGACATCTGGTTCCTGTCCCTACCTGTCATCACCTCTTTGCCTCCAGCACTCTCTCTCCCATTTATTTGAACAGAGTGTGATCTTCCTATCAGGCAGACTAGGCTAGGCTGTGCTGAATCACACATGACTCCAAAATCTCAAGCTTAATGCAATAAAGGCTGACTTCTTATTTACATTATAGATTCATCATGGATTTGCTCTGGCTCTGCTCCAAGCTGTTGTCATTCTGGGACCTAAGTGAAGGAATGGGACATTCCCTGTTTGGGACAGTGTTGTTCTCAGTGCATAGGGAAAAGAGAGCAGATCATCAAAACTTTTTTTTTTTCCTTAGATTTTTAAAAATTAATTATTTATTTGACAGAGATCACAAGTAGGCAGAAAGGCAGGCAGAGAGAGAGGAGGAAGCAGGCTCCCCAGTGAGCAGAGAGCCTGATGTGGAGCTCAATCCCAGGACCCTGGGATCATGACCTGAGCCGAAGGCAGAGGCTTTAACCCACTGAGCCACCCAGGCGCCCGTGATCATCAAAACTTTTGCCTAGAAATGGCACAGATCCCTTTTACTTTCCATTGACAGAAGTGTCAAGTCTGATATTTGAAGAACATTGAAGAAGCACAAGTCTGATGTTACCTGGGTAGGGATGTGTAAGCCTTTCACAGGGAAAGGAAACGAATGATTGTGATGAGGTCAACCCATCAGCCACAGGACTCGTTTCTGAATTTCAGCTTTCCCCTTCTCCCCATGACTCAAATGCTGTATGTTGAAACCCCAGTCATCTCACTGTTCTGCTTACTCTCTCTGGCTCAAAGTGATTTCTCTTTCCCGTGATCTTTAGTTAATTTTATAATCAATAGCCCCTATACTGACTTTTAGGGGTCTACCTGCCCATGGCCCTTAAGGTGGTCTTATGATCCACTCTCCTGGCCACAGCTCACTGGATCTTCAGGACTAGCAAGTGACCCCAGGATAGCCAAAAGGCAGGCTCACCGAAGCCTAGGGGCTGGGCCAATCACAATAGAAAGAATATACCACCTGGGTGGTCGTTAGGGCTGAAAGGAGGCCTAGAGGTAGAGTCAGGGCAGATGGGTGCTCTGGTTGAGTAAGCTGAGAATGGGAGAGAACAGAAGCCACAGGAACAGCAGAGGTGGCCTTAGAGAGAGGAGCAGGGACCCCAGGAGAGGGGGCGGGGCCTTCCCTGAGAGTGACAGGGGGCTCGCCTGTCCTCTTGTCACTTCCAATGCTGAGCACGTGGGGTCTTACAATAAATCCTTCTTTTCTTGAAACAATTCTGTTTTTAGTAACAGCAAATCCTAATTAAAGCCACCTTGAGTTTAGAGAAACCTCACTTGACAACTTGTTTCACGTGGATTTAGTCTGACCCGCCCATTTAGACTTTCTGCCCCCCAAAGCAAGGCGCACATGTGTGTTCTTCAGGAGCCTGCCTTCGTGCAGCATAGGCTTCCGTACATGTTCTACGAATGGCTTGCAATCCATGTCCCATAATTATCATCATCATCATCATCTTCTTTGTAGCCAACTCTAAAAAATCAACCCAAAGCATTGCTGCTGAACAAATGAGAAAGAAAATACACATTTCCTTGCCCAGGAAACCGTTTCTATGTCCCCTGAACACAAGTTTCTGGGGCCTTCATAGCTGATGTGCTGTGGACAGTGGGCACAGAGTGGACATTTCAGAACATTGCAGCCTGTCTCCAAGCCTCTCATTCAGCACAATCCCCCCAGAGCAAAATACTGGGTCCCAGATTCAGCCTCTTAAAAATGGGGTTAACATCGGTTATGGTGAGAGGAAAATAGTAAAAGTGATGAACTATCATCTGAAAAAGAAAGGACACAGATGATTCCTAGCAGCAAGCCCTCACTCTGCTTAACAAAATGCCCTGTGTGCTCAGATCAACCTGATGAGATGCATAAAGTGAGTGGGCCACTTTTGCAGAGCCTTCAGATAGCCTTTGTCCTCTTTCCCCATCCCTTCTGTCTTCCAAGCTCCCAAGTGGAAGGCAAAGTTGGGGGAACAGAAGGAGAGTTCACATACAGCTTTCTCATGGGAGTGTCTGTGCACACACAAGAGTTGTTCAACACAGAAAGCCTTTCGTTAGGGTCTGACAGGATCGTGCACCACTTTTCTCCGCTCTAGACATCGGTTTTCTTCTTCTTTTCTTCAGATTTTATCTATTTATTTGAGAGAGAGAGTGAGAGAGAGCACACAAGCAGAGGCAGACAGAGAGGGAAAAACAGACTCCCCTGCTGAGCAGGGAACCTGATGCGGTACTCGATCCCAGGACCCTGAGCCAAAGGTAGATGCTTAACTGACTGGGCCACCCGGTGCCCCTAACATTGATTTTCTGCCAAGAAAAGGAAAGAAAAAAAAAAAAAGGATGATAGAGATAAGTAGACGATAGATGATAAAGAGAGACAGACTCACAGCCGGCTCTCTCCCAGTAACATCGGCACATCCCTCCTGGGAAGGGTCCTTACTTCTCACGTTTCCTAGCAGGCGAGTAGAAAAGGCCCTTCTTCTGACCTCAGTATGGCACTGGCTGTCTGCAGGGAGAGAGAGGACCACCTGAGTTTTCTTGTTAAGTGGAACGACCAAGAGAGACTCCAGCTGTTCTCAAGGTCTTCACATCCCGACATGAGGCACCAGGGAAATCAGCTGAGACCAGAGGCTGTTCCCAAACTCCTCTGTTAGTTGGCACTTCAGGGACCACGTGTCCGTTTTCTTGGGCCATCCTAACAAAGTACCACAGACTGGGTGGCTTAAACAACAGAAATATATTGCCTCATGGTTCTGGAAGCTACAAGTCCCATGAAGGGTTGTCGGTGGGATGGTTCCCTCTGAGGGCTGTGAGAGCTAGTCTCTCCCTTGTCCCTCCCCCAGCTTCAGGAGCTTTGCTGGTGATTTTTGGCATTCTCTACTTGGAGAAACATCAACCTGTCTCCTCCTTCACGTTCACCTGGTGTTCTCCCTGTGTGTCTTGTCTCCAAATTTCCCCTTCTAGGACTTACCTTAATAACTTCATTTGTACTTGATACCCTCTGTAAGACCCTATCTCCAAATAAGGCCACAATCTGAGACAGTGGGGTTTAGGACTTCCAGGTGTGTGTGTGTGTTTGTGTGTTGGGTTCACCATTGAACTCACCCCAGGCCTCCCCTCAACTGACCCAGCATGTGAGGTCTGCTCTCACTCCACTAGTCTTGAGTTTTTAAACCAGACACAATGACCTTCTCCCTGAGTCTTGACCTCTTGGACTCAGCCAGAGGCTGGGGAAACAGCCTGATTAAAGCCAGCACTGCTTGAGCAGGGAGCCAGCCAGCTCAGAGCAGGGAGGCTGACTAGAGCCCCTCTAATAATTTTTGTGGCTTTTCCAAATTGGTGCACGTTCTCAGCTTTACCCACTTATCTCTTTAAGCCTCTTTGGGAAGGGTGGGAGGGAGCATGGATAGGCTGGCTGCATCCCTGAGTTCTGTGTGACTCTCTGTGGCAGACCTCCTGCCAGACAGCTGCTAAGGGAAGGTAGCTGGAGCTCAAGAACGGTTGACTGTGAGCCTGTCATTCATGGAGCTGGAAACACTGAGGTCAGGCCTACGTCTGGTGTGGGAGTTAAGAAAGAGGGGGGGGTACAGGGGCGAGTGGGGGACCAGGGAGGGGATAAAGGGGATCAGGAAAAGAGATCTGTTATTATTACAGGCTTTTCTGTAAACTAGGTAATTTGTGGGTTGTACAGATAAATGTTCTCTTCCTTAGGCTGAATTGGGATTATATTTGGCTTTGTGTAATAGAAAATCTGAAAATAATAGAGGCTTTATAAAGATTAACCTTTATTTCATCAAAGAAGCCTGGGGACAAGCAATCCAGGGCTGCTATGGCTGTCTTACCATCTTCAGGGAATAAGGCTCCACTTATATACTGTTCCCTCAACCTGAGCATGTCTCCTCACGGTCCCCGATGGCTGCTCAGCTGCCAGCCATCACATCCAGATACCAAGTAGCAGAAAAAAGGCACCCCATACATTACTTCTATCTACAGCTCATTGGCCAGGTGGCCCTGTAATCTTTTCTTTGGGTCGCTATGTACTTAGCAAAACCTGGAGATTGGTTATTAGGAAAGGAAGAAAGAATGTTGAGGGGCAAATAGTGGTCTCCACCACCACAGTATACATGAAGAGTATAGTTACTATCTAAATTCCCAAGTTCATCCTTGAAAAGAAAATGTTTCTGAAGCATAAATTCTTTGTCCTGGAGGATCTCCTATCCCACTGGATGTGAACCATCCCTCAGGTCTCAGTTTCAGCCTCCATTCCCCTGGGAACCTTCTGGGTCCCTGACCCTGGACAGCCTCCCCTGTCTTACACTCTCATTGACCTCGTGCTTCTCCTTCAAAGCACTTGGCACCCACGTCATTATTGGATTATCTCAAATTATTTGTGTAAGGACTGCGTCCCCTGAAAACTGGACAGTAAGGGTTGGGAGGGCGGCGACTCTGTCTTGCTCACCATTATGCTCATAGTTGATGCAAGAGAGGAAAAACTTGCCTCTACCCTTTTAGGTTTTGTTACTGGACCTAAGAATCAAACTGACATAAGAAGATAGATTAGCAGGAGAAAAGCAAATTTTGTTTCATATTTTTACATGTATGCATGAGTTTTCAGAGGGAAAACAGGGCCTGAAAAGCTGTTAGACCCAAATTCACCGTAGGGAGAAGATAAAGGAGGTTTTGGGAGAGAGACAGTAAACTATGGGTCAATGACTAGGAAATGTATGGGGAAAACCAGTAAAAGATAAGTGTTATCTTGGTAGGTTTGTTTGTACAGAACATTTTGGCATCTTCTTCCGGTCCCTGGTGAGAGACAAGTGGAGGGCACCTTTCTCTGGGGAAATTTTATCATCAGCTTTTAGGCAAAAAAGCGAACCCTTTCCAGATCTGTTGTTTCTCAAGTGACTTCAGCTCAAAATAATCACTAAAAGTGGCATATTTGGGGGTGGCATGTTCCAACCCCCTTCATAGACCTTCAATAAATATTCATTAGCTGATTGACTTTGAGTGATTAGAATCCTAGAGAAGCCCTAGATTCAAGGCTATTTCCAATGAACTTTCTCTTAAACTGATTTGTCCTGACTGAGACAGAGCCAACCCAGATTCTCCTGTGCTGTGCACCTGCCACGATTTGGGTGGCCCATGTGCCCACACCAATGTCCAGGAGAGATGTGGGATGGGGGTGTCCGACCAGCCTCTTTGAGACAGAATCCCATGATAAGTGCCATTTTACAAAACCAGCTCCACCCAGAAGCACACCCAGGAGGGCAGAGGAACAGAGACTAGAGCAGTGTGGGAGCATTTTTAGATCAGAAAATGCAACTAGCTGCCCCATGTTTGGAGAAGAAAAGTAGGTCACCATCCTACACTCGGTCCAATGGCATCCCCAGGCCCTAAAGCGGAAGGAAGGGTTGTGTGATCTCTGGCGTCACAGGCTGTAGGAAGATTTGGTCATGCTCAGCTTTATGAGAATTCCCTGCCCCACCTCCTGGTCATTCTCAAGACTCCCTGAAAATGCAGCAAAGATCAGTCCAGGCTTTTAGGACCTGGATACAGAATCTTCCTAAAGCCAGCTTTTAAAGAAAGAGTTCATTTCAGCACCACCCAAACCAAAAGGCAGAACCCAGAATCCAGAATGGCTCCCAAACCCTCCATTTTAAACTTGACCAATTAAAAAAGAAGCAGTCTGTGTTCTGGCTGAGGATCATGGGGTTTTAAAAGAGAGAGCTGATCTGTGGGAACCCTGGGAGGGAGCCCTGAGAGGCTTCTGGTGGGGTCGATGGGCAGCTCTGCAGACAGGGCCCCTGCCAATTCCCCAGCCCAGGGAGAGATGAGACAAGATTGAGAAACAAAGACTCATCTCCAATTTGGCAAAAAAACATCACTCCCAGCATCCTGTCCTTGCACACATGGCAGCCCTGCGAGATTCGTCATAACAATCCCATCACACTTCAACCACTTCTCCTTCTGACTGAGAAGCTGAAAGTCATATTCTCCCTCAGTGTAATTCGGGGTTTTTCTGGGGCAGGACTGATGATGGGGTACAGGAGTCATCCCTTCCTGGTTTGCAAGAACCAATTATTAAATGATCAAAAATGTTGTGAGCCTGTGGTTAAGCCATTGGTGACTTGAAGTCTGCTATGGTGGGAATGCTTACACTGTGGAAATTGGCAGAGGCTACAAATGAGGGTTTCATTTTTCTGTTTTTCAGAGAGCTCCTTTAGCAGCACACGTTGCATTAGCCATGAAGCGGAGGCACCCTGAGAGGGCTGGGGGAGACAGCAGGAGAGGGCCATGGAGTGAGCAGGGCTGAGAGCGTTCACATCTTTGTGACGTCACTTCTCTCCACTTGTCATACATTTCTTTGGGGTCAGTGTTTTCTCCATGAAAACACCAAGGGAGTCCACACTCCTGCTTCACTGGGGAATGGAAAGAAGTTTACCTTCACTCACCCCTCTGCTGAAGGGATCCAAGAGCACAACTTCAAAGAGCAGCAGGCTCATATTCTTGCAGAAAGGGGAGACAAGGAAGAGCTGAGAAGATGCCTTTAGTGGTGACAAGGCAACAGAAAAGCATATATGGGCAGCCTGATGGTCAAAGGTGGGCTTCCTTCACATCCTCTGATAAAACTGGTGAGCCAAGTGTGCCAACGAAAACCACAGTTGACGCTTCTTGTGTAAGCAGATCCCTCTGCTTCAGGTTTTATTTTCAGAAGTCACAGAAGATTGAAAAGAAAACAAATCGTGTTCATGAGAAGGAAAATAAATGAGAACAGGACTGGTACAGAGAAAGGTTCTTAAATTTTACTGCACTGGCCAGCCTGGGGAGAGGGTGCTTGTGGAAACAGATTTTCAGAATTTTCTCTGAGAAATTTAGACTCTGGAGGTCTAGAAAGAAGACCAAAAATCAAACTTTTCTTTTCTTTTCTTTTTAAGATTTATTTATTTGAGAGAGAGAGAGTGCAAGAGTGAGCACGTGCAAATGGGGAGGGCAGAGGGAGAGAAAGGGGGAGAGAACCTCAAGAGGGCTCCCTGCAGAGCATGAAGCCTGCCACAGGGCTTGATCCCAGGACCCTGAGATCATGACCTGAGCTGAAATCGAGTCAGACCCTTAACCGACTGAGCCACCCAGGCGCCCCCCAATATCAGCCTTTTTAAGAGCTCTACTCCCACCCATTGCTCCGCTGCTGGTAGCCTCAGGACTTCACTCAGAGAAACCGGTCTAGACAGGGTCCTCAGGGGCCCTATGTCAATGGCGGTGGATCCTTGAGTGGGACACTCCTCAGTGCCCAGGTACTGCTTGGCCTCGGGTCTTCCAGATTCATCCACTGACATATGTGGGCCCAGCATGGTGCTGGGAATTATGGGGACAGCATAAAAACACAAAAGAGCCTTCTTTTTTCACCCCCGTGAGCAGGGAAATGGGGTGGGGCCTGGGAAAATTAGTTCTGAGGCTCTGAGAGGAATATCTGCGCTGCTGTGATGGAACCTACTTCTAAGAGAAGTAGGAACCTTTATGAGTTTAGTCATCCTGATTTATTGTGGAAGGATTATTCCAGTGGAACACAGACTACTAAGGACAAAGCATTGGATGTTTGGTTAAAGTTGGTGTGCCAGGCCTCGGCCTCCAAGCCCTGACCCTTGTTGCTCTCCAGCCCTGGGAGAGGGAGAAAGGGGAGCAAGAGGAAGCTCTGGGAGGTGCCCTTCATCTATAGGGCGGTCAGCCTTCCAAACCTCTCCACCCAAATTGGCCATCCCACCTGTAGCCGCCATGTCCCAAGGCCCTACCCAGTGCAGGACACTTCCCCATCCAGCTGCCTCCCCATCAGGGAGCTAGGGATGATGATGAATTTTTGTATCTTGGCATAAGTGCAAGGGCGCCTTTCCCCCCATACGCTCAGGGAACCTTCTGGGAACTAGTAAAAGGTGCCAGAAGTCTGTTTTTCTTGCTGGAAGCACCTCTTGAGTTTACATTTACAAAGCCTGGCAAAACTCACTCCAGGAACCCAAATTCACTGGCAAAGATGAGGTGAAAAAGGGGCCCTGGAGTCCCACAGATGGGCTCACTCTGGAGAGGAGCTACCAATCCACAGCAGCCCCTCCTCTGCTGCCCCCAGGAAGAAATCCCTCTCCCCATTCAGAGGGCCCAGCCCGGCCAAAGGACATCACAGGAAAAAAAGAAAGAAAGAAAAGATGTCAATCTTCACCTCTGCCTATTGTACATCACATTATCTGAGGAGAATTCTCCTGCAGCCCTTCCCTGACTGGGCTCTTTATATTTCTGTGTATGCCGCTTCCTGTTTCCACTTCTAGGTCATAAACCAAGCTTACAGATTTACCCAGCCAGGAGGCCCAGCTATGATCACTCCTCAGAGACAACGGCTATCTCTCAGAGAGGGATCAGAGGATACAACTTGCAAGGACAAGTTATCAGTTCATTCTTAGGAAAACATAGGAACTTTCCAAGGCTTTTTGGAATGCTTTCTGCCTAGGACCAAAAGGCTGGCATACCTGAAAAATCTGTGACTTGCATGGTTTGCGTTTCTGTGCTCTGCTGATGCCCAGCTTCTCGGCTCCTTGGACAGACTGTAAAAGGCACTTTGGGAGGACTTTTTGCAAAGACCTCACTGGAAACCTTGCTTTGGCAAGGGCCAGGCCTGCCAGACAATCATCAGGCAACAGCTGGTAGTCCCTGAAGAAAACATGAACAAGAAGCCGTTTGAAAGCATTATCTTTTTACAAACTAAATTTCAAACCAAGGAAGAAACCACAGCTCGGACGTGAGTGGATGTTCAGTAACCTGGGTTCACATGAAGACCTTCAAGAATAGGTTTTTCACAATTCTGTTGTCTTCCCTTTATGATTGCTAAGCAGTTTACTTATCCTGATTTCACTGGGAAGGATTATTTTGATGGAACATTGAGTGCGAAGGACAAGGTCCTAGATGGTTTGGCCAAGGTCAAGGTGCCAAGTTAGTATGGGCTGCTATTTTGGCTTCTCGATTCCATTCTCTGAACTTTTTTTCTGTGAAAATGTATTGTAAGCTGGAACCCAACTGATCTGGCCCAGAAACTGGTGAGCGCCCATCTTTAACCCATGGCTCTCAATGAGTCATGTATTCAGGGATGTGTGGGGCCAGGGGCTTGCGGGAGAGACCCTGTAAATGATGTAGACTCCCACACATTATATCTTCCTCCACAGCAGGGAAGGAAAGGAGAAAGGGAAGGACAGGCCCAGAAAAGCCTAGAAACTCAGGCCAGCCTAGGACATAGGGATGAGGGCTGCTCCTTAAAGCAGCCAGGAATGCAGGGTCCTGGCTTTCCAGAGAGTACTGTCCTGAGCTCAGGGAGCATGTCCCAAGACAGAAACAGATATTCTGAGTCCAGTTGTGCAGAGAGGCCACAATGTCATATGCAGATCTACAGAAAACAGAACATGAAAAATGTCTTCCTTTCAATCACTGAGGGTATAGGGAAATAGGAATCCTCATACTCTGCTGGTGGGGATATAAACTGGAAAAATTTGGCTGGCAACTTAGGAATGTATGTTTGAGGCGGAGACAATGCTTTGCATTCATCAAACCCTGTATTTGCTTCCTGGACACATAGGAATACTGCATTTCCCGCCCACGGCTGCAGTTAGGAGCGGTCATGTGACTGAGTTCCTGGCAATTGGAAACTGAGCAGGAGTGATGTGAGTCGATTTTAAGCCTGGCCCTAAAACCACCCATGTAATTCTACATTCTCTCCTCCTCTCTCTCCCCACCCCTCCCTCCCTCTCTCCAACCCCCACCCCCCCACCCCCGCCATTTTCTCCTCTCCTTTTGCCTATCAGCTACAATCAGAAGATCCATTGAAGAACTCCAAGACTCTGGCAAATGGAAAGCCATCCTAGGAACAAATCTAGGACTAGCTGACTGCATAGAGCTCCTTCCACTGTGCAACCAGATGACCTACACTGAACTGTACTATTAGAAATAACTCTTAACTGTGTTAAGTCAATGAGCTTTGGGGGTGTCTGTTACATCATTTTAGCCTATTCTGATTGATGTAATATCAAAATCCTTAAAAATGTCCAAAAGCTTTGACCTAGCAAGTACATTTTGTGGAAATAGCCAGAAGAAATAATTAAGGGCGCCTGGGTGGCTCAGTCGATTAAGCATCTGCCTTTGGCTCAGGTCATGAACCCGGTATCCTGGGATCCAGCCCCAGTCCAGGTCCCTTCGGGGTCCCTGATCAGTGGAGAACCTGCTTCTCCCTCTGCCCACACCCCCCCAAATAAATAAATAAAATCTTAAAAAAAAAAAAAAAAAGGCAAAGGAAAGAATTAAGAATAGTCACTATAGTATTGATTATAATAGCAAAAAACAGTTGTACACAAAATTAACTTCAATAACCAGATTCATTAAATAATAATACAACTCTGAAAACGAACTTTAGACACTTAATATAATTGAAATGTATTTACTGACATGAAACTTTCATGCTATGTACATGAGAAAGAACAAGTAACAAAAACATGGCAGGCAAGCACCTATAACCATTTATGCACAAATATATGCAAAGAAGGAAGTTTGGAAATATACCACAATAACAGTGATTATTTCTGGTAATAAGACTGCAGACAGCTTTTTAAAAATTTTGCCTCTTTTTTGCCTTTTATGCTCTTTCTACAATGAGCATATATTTCTTGAATTTAAAAAAGTTGTTTCTTTTTTTAAGTAACCTGCTGCAAATGGATAGATCTTCTTCAACCTTGAAGGCTGGCCTTGCTCTGAGTATAATCGTACTGTGTGCAAGGGGAGTCCAGGTTCCTTGGATGCTCCACTGGTCAGGGACTGAAGCCCCACCATTCATGAAGTTAAACATCCATTTCATCTCCATCAGTGAGAGCAGCTCTCAGGCCCTTTGTATAGCCCTAGGCTCTGTCCCACTCCCCAAATGCCCTGGCTTTAAGGAAGGAATCACCAAGGTTTTCCAAAATTTCCTCAGAGAGTGGATGGGCTTCCAAACTCTCTTCTTTTTAGGTCTTAGTTGGAATGATTTAGGAAAACTGCAGCCACAGATCTCCCTCCCCCGAGACAAGCTGGGTGATGCAGACTGTGCCTGTACTGTGGGGAGCAGGGCAGGAAATTACACCCTAACTATAGGTCTTCAGTCAGAAACCCAGCATCCTCACCGCAAAATAAATTCAAGAGCCCTGAAGCCTTGGTGCCCTGACCTATGAGATCAAAGAGTCTCATGCAATCTCTCCAAGTGAACTTTGAACAAACAGCAATGTGGCAGGTTTTTGTTTTGACCTTCCAACCACATGATCATGCCAGAATTAAGTTGTAACTCCGACTTTTTTCTTCTGCCAAATTATTCCCTGCTCTTGTCAGCAGACCCGCACACAAAGAGAATAAGCCACCAAGGTTTCCTGTTGAGGAAGGTTCTTTGTGTCCTGTGAGGGGACCATATATTAACACAGCCCATGCATAAGTTTTGTGTGTAGTAAGACCAGGCTATTTTAGTTGAACTTAATAGCTTTTGGCAAACCACATGTCCCCAAAATGCAGACATGTGAGGAAGGGAAGACCTCTCTGACCTGACATCTTGATGCCCTGTTTAGGGAGAGGGGTTTCCCCCAGAGCAAACAAAGAGCCAAGCCTAAGGACCTAAGAACGCCTACAAGAAAACCTTAGCATTTCTTTCCCATTCCTCTCCATGACTCAGATTCTACCTGTCCTTCGAGACCCAGCTGGACAGAGGGCTCACAAAGGCCTCTGTGGGCAAGTTAGCTCACACTGATGCCTTTCCTCTCTCAGCTCCCTTTCTAGTGAGAAGGCTATCTTGAGCATTATAGCCTGAGTGCTGTGGGCTCTGAGAGAATGCTTTCCTGCCCAATGCAGTAGTGCCCAGTTTAGGATGGCTTGGGGTTCCTACCCACTTCAAGGTCTCAGCCCCTTGAAGATCCATTTCCCCAGGTGTTGGGAAGCTAAGCACATAGATGCATTGGAGCTGGAGTGCTGTGTGATCTTGAGCAAGTCACTAGCTTTCTCTGAATTTTAATTTCCTCTGTGCCTGATTTCTTTGTAAAACACCTTAAGAGCTGTGAGAGTTAAATGAGGCAATTTGTGGAAGGCAATTCACACTCAAAACACATAGTGTTTCTGATTTTAAATGTGGCCTCCAAATTCTTGGACACACCTCTCAACCAGAGGTGGGGCCCTAAGTCACCTCTCCTTGAATCTGGTCTCTGAAACTGCCTGACCAATAGAATATTGGTAAGAAAGGCCACACCGACTTCGGGCCCCAAGCCTTCAGAACCTGGCAGCCTCCATGTCCTGTCTCCCTTGGAACCCAGATACCAAACTGGGAGGCGTCTGGCCACACAGAGAGGCATCTTCTGGCAGGAAGCCCCAGCTGAGGGATAAGCCAACAGCCGGCACTAAAGTAAAGAAGATTTTAAGATGACTACCGCTGCAGCCACCATCTGACTGTAACCATGGGAATTGGAGGGCCGAAGCCCTGATCAGGAACTCCCTCACTAATCCCCGCCAGCCCCAGAAGCACGAGCCAGGAGAATAAAATGATTGTAGTGGTTTTAAGTCACTAAGTTTTCCAGTGATTTGATACTCAGCCACAGATCTCAGAAGCCTTTACTTGTTGCTTTAAGGAAGACTCAGATGGGTCCCAGCGATCCTGGCCCTTGCTGGCTATCCTCCTTGGCAGCGAGATGTCTGTCATGCTTCTGCTTCTGTCCCAGCTTCGGTCAGTAAGGTGTGCCCTCCCCTGCCAACATGCTCACGGGTATCTGAAGCCAACTGTGGACCATCTCGAGTTTTTCCCCAGAGGAAATGTCTTAGCTCCCATATAAATCAGTGTGTTCAAAGAATTGCTCTGGAGAAAGGGTCTTGCCCAACACTGTGGCTAAACAGCCTCTTAAAATCATGAGCTGCCTTGTTCTGGTCACTATATTTTCCATGGATGTTAAGTCTCTTTTTTCCAAAAAGAATGTAAGTTTCTTAAGGGCAGCGACCCTGTTTACATTTTATTTTCTGAGCAGATTCTGATTTTTGAGAAAACAGTGATCACAGCTAATTGGAACATTTGAGTCTGTGAAAAGTCTAAGTCTGTGATGATACTCAAAAGGGACAAATGGTCAAAAGTGGGCTAGAGAAAAGTCACACTGCCAATAGGAGTTGATTGGTGCCCAAACTCTATTAAAGGAAAAAAACATGTATGGGGATAAATCATTCTTTTGTTAAAACAGGGAGAAGGCGGTGCATATAAATGAAGAGTCCAAGGGTTGCAGGGTTTCCATTGTTTCAGATTATTTCAATGTTGTCTTCTTATTGGGTCATTCAAGTAGTTACTGTAGTCTGCCCACGATGTGAGAACTATTTTACCTGCTGAGGAGATAATTGCAAAAATCTTGACACTTAGGTCTGGGGCTGGATTGCATAAATCTTGAGGCCTAAAGGATATTCAGTGGCCAGTTTGGGGGTGTGGGGGACAATGGTGCTGCCGCAGAGTGTCGTGCTTGCCACACAATGGCTCATGCACCAGCCACTATCTGGAAGGATGTGACATGATGGCTCCTGCTCTGTGTAACCATCCCCATACCTTCCCTTATCACCTGCCAGCCAAGAGGCTTAGCGCGCTCTGGCCCTATTCGCTTCCATTGGTCAATCACATGCCTCCCCTTTGGGACAACACAGCACTGTACCAACCTCCAGGCTGGGTGGTGGCAACTTCCCTGTGCCCCAGTGGCTGTCGGTACTTATTTGTATCCCAGTCATTACTCTACTGTGTGTGTGTGTGTGTGTGTGTGTGTGTGTGTGGCTCTCTTTGCAACTGACTATGAGCTATCTGATGGTCCTGGCAGTCATTTGTTTTTCTCTTCCTATTCCCTGGAAGTAGCAGGACCATCCCCAACACTTAATAAAGTTTTGTGTTTTTTTAAGATTTAATTATTTTAGTGGGGGAGGGAGGGACAGAGAGAGAAGGAGAGGAGGAGAGAGAATCCCAGGAAGACTCCCTGCTGAGCAGGGAACCAGATGTGGGGCTCTATCCCACATCTCTGAGATCATGACCTGAGCCAAAATCGAGAGTCAGACCCTGAACTGACTGAGCCACCCAGGTGCCCCTAATAAAGTTTTAAATAAATAAGTGAATGGACGAAGTTTCTCAACCAGCAAAGAGTACCTGCTTTTTTTGCAAATGCGCCCTATGTTTCCTTGTCCCTGAGAGAACTGTGTTTGCTGTGTTTTACGAAGCTTTCCTGGCACACACAACAGTGTGGCAGCAAGATCAGCTGCAAAATTCATCAGAGCCAGTGAAAAAATGAAAATACCTTGTCACAGTCTCTGTGGAGAGCCTACTTCAGAAATCATTAAGGGTTTCAAGCAGGTGACGGTAGGGCATGAAACCAAGCATAGAGTCCTTCTAAGTCCCGGGCCCCCTGTGGCTGCAGAGGTTTCGTATCCACGGATGTAAGGAAACTACCTTTTCCTTTCCACGTGGCTTGGCTGGGACCAATGCCACCGCTGCCACCTCAGGGGCGGGTGATCCTGGTCTGGTCAATGAGAGCATCACATCACCCTGGTCTCGGCTGGTTCAGGGATGGGCATGTAACTCAAGGACAACCAATAAGAGCCATAACTCAGGGGCACCTGGGTGGCTCAGTGAGTTAAAGCCTCTGCCTTTGGCTCAGATCATGATCTCAGGGTCCTGGGATTGAGCCCCACATCTGGCTCTCTACTCAGCAGGGAGCCTGCTTCCCCAGCTCTCTCTGCCTGCCTCTGCCTACTTGTGATCTCTGTCAAATAAATAAATAAAATCTTTAAAAAAAAAAAAAAACACCATACCTCAGCATTTTGCTACAGGATAAAAGGTACCTTTTGCTGGTGCTACTAAGTTGACAGGAAGTAAGCATAGAGCCCCTGGGAGTCACCCACTGGGGAAATTCTGCCTGAGACAAAGCTGATACTGAAAATCAGAGCTGAGAAGATGGAGCAGGTCAGGGAGAGATTCTTGCCAGCACCATTTAAGTAGCTGATTGAGTCCACTCTCTGGACTTCTCATTTTTAAAAAAATCTGTACAAACCAATACATTTCCTTGGCTGAAGCTATTTGGCCTTGGGTTTCAGTCACTTATAATCAAAACAGACCTAAAGGGTTGGGGCCTAATAAATACCTTTCAGTTTGAATAGACCAGTAGAGCAGGGCTTGAAGGAATCCATTGTTTCCCTCTATCACTTGTCCTTCTCTTGGTTCCATTTGACTTGAGAATCAGGACAAGAAACAGAATAGTTCAGAGAGACTGTAACTGTGTTATTAAAATGAGAATTTAATAGTCTGTTAAGGACTTACCACTTATTTGTGTTCATTGTTTTGTGTGTGGAGGGAGACAGGGATAAGGAATATGGGTTTGAAGGCTTTTTTGCTTTGAAAACAAAGTTTTTACATTAACATGTTTTACTTTTAAAATATAAAAAAATGAAGTTTACTATTTAAAGGACTTGAAAAGGGGCGCCTGTGTGGCTCAGTGGGTTAAGCATCTGCCTTTGGCTCAGGTTGTGATCCCAGGGTACTGGGATCAAGCCTTGCCTCGGGCTTCATATTCAGTGTGAGGTCTGCTTCTCCCTCTGGTTTGTGCTCTCTCTTACTCTCTCTCTCTCTCTCTCAAATAAACAAAATCTTTAAAAAAAATTAAAGGATTTGAAAAGATGTAATTTAATACAGTTTACCTTTCCATAGCCTGGTAGGGCACCAGTCCCATATAGTTCATGCTGACTCGCCCTGCCAACCTTTCACCTAAAGCCAAGCACTGTGAAGCATACAAGCCTAGGTGAGCCCTGCTCTCCTTCAGCCCAGCCGCTCTTCCTCTCCTCTCTGCTTGAAAGAGCTGGGCCAGGCCAACAGGCCTACTGGATATCTACCAGCTTGGGCCTAACCATGCCCCTTTCACAGCTGCATCCTTTCACATTTCTTTTGGAATCCTAAGCAAAGTTCTCAGGTTGCTGGCCCTCCTGCCCAAAGCAAACACAATCTATCCTTTGGCTATGTTGGCAGGAAAATGAAAATTTTATACCTCCAGGCTGGTCAAAATCTGAAGACCAGTCACCTTCCCTCATGAACTCATCCAAGCCATCCCTCACTTCTGCCCACAGAGAGAGCCTCCTTGGAGCTCAGCTGGATTCTGAGAGAGCCCGGCATTGTTCTTTGATGCCCCTAAACTTGTCCTCCCTTACTCAGTCTTCTGGACAACTCCTTCTCCTTCCTTTGGATCATCATCCCTCCTCTGCTCCACTGCAAACCATCTCTCCATCCTACCCCTGAAGATTCCTCATTGAATCCTTTTTCCTTTGGTTGAAACTAAGTTTTCCCAAGAACATCAGCTTTCCCCATGAGGCCCTCATAATTCTCAGGTGGAAACTTCCAGTGCCTTTTCCCACTGCTGATCCTGTTGTCATCCTGGAAAAGCTGAATTTTCTTATAGGCAAGTCTGTTTGCTTTCTTAATTTCAGTGATATTAATCCTCCATCCACTTCAGCCACATCCATATCATGCATATCCTCAAAATTCAGAACTGAAATGTTAAACTCCAACATCCCTAAATTTGTTAAAACAAACAAACATCCTCCAATATCCCGCTTTCTAACTTCCATCCCTGGTTACTTGAATTCACAATGTCAAACATCGCCATCATTGCTTTATTGAGACTTCTGGTCAGTGGTCAACTCCATTATCCCCAAACTCTCACAGCCAACATGTATCTACTGGGTCTACAGGTAACACCAGGCAAAACTTGGGAAGCATCCTTTTCATGGGAGGGCGTTTCACTTACCCTGTGCTGCATAACAAACATCCAACACTTAGTGACTTCAAACTATAATATTTATTGTGTCTCACAATTCTCTAGCTAGGGATTGGGTCAGCGTTTGGTTAGACAACTCCTGCTGCTCTGGGTGTCAGCTGGGCTCACTCACTCATCTGCATTCAAGCATCACAACCTGTGTGTCACGTCAGCACTCCGTCACATAGAAGCTTGAGCTTCCTCAAGGCATGGCGGTCGCAGGGTAGTCAAACCCAGTATATGGCAAGCTGGCTTCTGAGAAGGAAAGTGGAAGTAGACAAGCCTCTTAAAAGTTAGATCCAGAGGGGCACCTGGGTGGCTCAGTGGGTTAAAGCCTCTACCTTCAGCTCAGGTCATGCATGATCCCAGGGTCCTGGGATCAAGCCCCACATTGGGCTCTCTGCTCTGCAGGGAGCCTGCTTCCTCCTCTCTCTCTCTCTCTCTCTCTCTCTCTCTGCCTGCCTCTCTGCCTACTTGTGATCTCTGTCTGTCAAATAAATAAATAAAATCTTTTAAAAAAAAAGTCAGATCTAGAACTGAGACTGCATCCTTTCTGCCACATTTCATTAGTCAAAGCAAGTCATAAGAAGTCAAAAGCCAGATTCAACAGATGGAGAATTAGACCCCAGCTCTTGATGGGTGGAGTAGCATGTGCATACAGAGAGAGAAGGAATTGGTGGCCGCCATTTTTTGAGACTATGGACTACAGAGGAAGACGACAGTAGATAGCTAAATGAATAAACAGGAAAATCCCACATAGTAATAAGAGCTGCTAAGAGATTTGAAACAGGGTGATTCATTACAGAACATTTGCATACCTCCCGTAGGTTGAGGGGATTGTCAGGGAAAGTCTCTCTGAGAAAATGATATTTAAATTAAGGCTTGAAAGGCAAAAATTGGGGGTGCCTGGGTGGCTCAGTTGTTAAGTGTCTGCCTTCAGCTCAAGTCATGATCCTGGGGTTCTGGGATAGAGCCCCACACCGGGCTCCCTGCTTGGCAGGAAGCCTGCCTCACCCTCTCCCACTCCTCCTGCTTGTATTTCCTCTCTCACTGTGTCTCTCTCTGTCAAATAAATAAAATCTTTAAAAGAAAAAAAGAAAGAAAAAATTAATTTAAGGAAGGAAGAAAGAAAAAGGCAAAAATTGCCAGCTGTTTGAGGACCCCCGCAGGAGGAACAGCCAGCACAAAAGAAGGTCCATTTTTTTTTAAAAGATTTATTTATTTATTTGACAGAAATCACAAGTAGGCAGAGAGGCAGGCAGAGAGAGAGAGGGGGAAGCAGGCTCACCCTGAGCAGAGAGCCCGATATGGGGCTCGATCCCAGGACTCTGGGACCATGAGCTGAAGGCTGAGGCTTTAACCCACCAAACCACCCAGGCACCCCTAGAAGGTCCATGTTTTAAGAGTGTAGACAAGGACAGAGAGTGCAAGTGGAAACGAGGTCAGATAAGTGGGAATGCCAGATCAAGTACACCTGGGTGAGGAGGTTGGCTTATATGCCATGAACAGTCAACGGAAACCCACTGCAGGGCTTTAGCAGAGAAGGGACACAATACAAGTTACAGTATTAAAAGGTCACTCTGGCTGTCCTGCAGGGAACAGGCTGTGAAGTACAAATAGGAATCAGCAAGACCAGTGAGGGGCTCCTGTGGGAGCCCAGGGCAGAGAAGATCGTGGCTTGTTTGGCAGCTGGCTGTGGGGAGAGGAATGATGTCATGGTGTGATTCTTTGTAAGGGACTCCTAGTCATAGAAGACAGAGATAAGCTAAGTCAGAGTAAGACAAGATGGAGTCACAGTGGCCAATATGAATTCCCACATTCGTTGTTTCACCAATGTAGGACTTGGAGTGTGCCCCTGTAGATAAGCTGTGCGGCGGACAGATGAGTAAAATTTGTCTGGAAACACCTGTGGAAAGACAGGTGAGACCAAAACTGTGCTGATATGGCCAAGACCATTGGGAGTAACCATGGGACCCAACTAAGCAGACCCTTAAAGAAGCAGCTGCTCCAAGACCACCGGCACCATACATATTGGGAGCTGCTCCAGAGGGAGACTCTGCCCACAGAGAAGGTGACCTGACTGCTGCCCAGGCCAGCACTTGTCACCGGTACCTCAGACCAGATCCAGACCTCTCTGTCTCCTCCTCAGATTTTCCTTGGAAGAGGCTTGTTAATCCTTTTGCCTTTCTAGTGTGATAAGTTACGCAACAATGGCACTCGGGCGATTACTTGAACTGTCTTAATCCGGGAGTCTTACGCGGCCTGGCGATTCTGCCCCCTTCCAGAGACTCGCCTGTGGGGTGGGCCTTGAGAAGTGCTGAGGACTGAGCCTGCTGTCCTGCGTCCAGTCCCCTTCAGACCTGTGTGATCGCTCAGAAAAGCCTCCCACCTGCGTCCTCACCAGTGCGCCCCCCCCCCCAGCCATCCCAGGTAATGCCCCTCCTTCAAGGGCTCCCTGGAGTTTTCCAGAACGTCTTAAAATCCCGTATCTTTGCATCCCGTGTGGCTCTTCTGGAGAGGCTCTGCCCCCCTCGGGCTCATTTCCAGTCCCTGTCTGTTGCACGTTGGTTGGCTCTGATTTCAAATCCACTTGTTTATGACAAAAATGAATTTGTTTTTACGAGTCAAGTTGTTTTGATTAAGAGTGAAGTCAGCTGTGACAGGACGTCATCCTCTCATCTGTTGTTGATAACTCGGCAGCTCAGCCGCGGAGGGCCCCCTCTCACCCCCGCTGGGGGCTTATCAATAAAGGCATGATAAAGCCGCCACCGGCGAGGGGGCGTTTGACTATAAATACCAAGAGTTTGTGAGGACTGACTGCGGGTGTTCAGTCTGGACTTGGAGACGCTTTGCTGAGGTAAACGGCTCTCCGAAGACTTTGAGGCAATTAGCTTCTGCGGGTCCTTTTACCAGCAGCGGTAAAAACCCGTGCAGCAGTCCCGAAAAAGAGATCCTCTTTGAACCGTGCCCGCGTTCCCTAGCAACGGCCCCCAGCAACAGGGGACTCTTACTTCTGCGGGGCTCCCGGGAGTCCGCTCGGGGTTAGCTAAAGCGCCTCTCCCAGAGCCGCGGCTGGAGGACCTTACTCTTTCCTCTCCCGTCGCTGGGCGCACTACGTGATTAAGCTCCCATTGGTTTGGAGTACGCTGGCTCATTAAGAGTCATTATCCCGTATGCTATTATTGGCTTGTGAAATTTCTTCCAGCGAACCTGGGTTACAGAAACTGCTGGCAAACTCGATCTCTGAGCATTAATTTACCTCCCGAAACAAAACCCTGCTCCACACTTGCCCTTTGCTCCGGCCATATCTAATGATTGCGTGTTCCCTGACAAGGTCCTAGTTCACGAACCCGTGTCTGGCACGGGCTGTTTCTTCTTCCTAGAATGTTCCTCCTCCGCCTCCGTCCACCAACTTCTCTTCCGTGTAAGTCCAACAGGTGTCTCCTCTTCCGCAAAGCCTCTCCTGAAACCCCAGTTTTATTTAGATGCGCTCAGCGGACAGCGCCACAAATGTCCAAATGCTTGTCTGTCTCTTCCAACCGACTGTGGGTTCCCTAAGGACTGGAACCTATCACAGTGCTTTGTAAGGGGAGAGAGCGAGACCTTTAAGATGCTATCGTGTTTACTATGATTTGCCCCTGGAGTCTGAAAAATGTGCATTACGAGGTCAAATCACCACAGAACAGGGATTTGCTAGATCCCCTTCTCCCTTCTCCCATACTGATTCTGGGCAGCTAAATGCATTACTTTAAAAAGACCAAAAAGCCTCCAAGGGATAGAACGTATGTTCTTTTGTGCTTCCAGGAATGGTGTCTGCACACAGAAAGTATCAAGATCATTGCTGATAAGAATACGGGAGAATTAGTACAGAAATGCATCTTCTGCCTGCAGACAGAGTCTCTGGGATAATCTGAAAAGCCTCCTACTTGCCAACATGACGTTCATTGTGATGCTTAACGGTAAATACACTATAAGCTGCTGAGTTTCCAATCTATAACCAGGTCTGGTCCTTGCACTGACCTTCAGACTCTCACAGCTGATTGCCCAATGGATTTCCCTACCCAATGTCCCTCAAACTTGGCAGGCTGAAAATTGAACTCATCCTGGGAGTCTACCAGAAGCTCACCAGTGAGTCACCAATGAATATTTCTCGAGTTCTCCCTCCTCTTCATTCCTATTGCCAGGATCCTGACCCAAGTGCTCAGCTTCTCTAGCCTGCACCACCACATTAGGGCCCCTTCCCAGTTCCCAGGGGATCTATCCAAAATGCAAATCGGATCTTGTCTCTCTGGTCTGAAACCCTCAAATTGCCCAACACAGGTTGTCAGACCGGTTTGCGTCTGAATCACCTTGAGAGCTTCTTAACTTTGCAGATTCCTTGGCCCTTCTCCACAACCAGTGAATCCAGGATCTGCTGGGTGGGGGGCCCTGCAGGAGTCTGAATCCAAGCTCCCGTTCACTCATCAGGCCCTTTTCACATGTCTCCTGTTATCTTAGGAAAGGTCCTACCCACCTCTCCACGCCCTCCAGGGTACGTTTCCCCTTTGACCTTTGCTCTAGCTTGCCTACAGGCAGGAATGTCCTCTCTGAAAACCCCTTCCAATGGGGGTAACGCTCACTCCTCCTTTGTAACTTTGAGACTCAATGCCTCATCACCACCCGGGAGAAGGAGCATGTTAGAAAAAGCAGAGTCATGGGGCCCAACCCAGGGCTCTCCAGGATCAGACCCCAGGGGGTTCCTATGCATGTCAGAGAAGAGGAAGCACAGTTTTCTATCTCAGCTCAAAAAGTGCATCTTCCAGGAAACCTTCCCAGACTGATGGACCCATCAAGTCCAGATGAACACAGGGCAGTACAACTACCTCACTGTAACATTTCACAAGTTCAGACTCCCAGCATGCAGCCCAGGGCTACAGTAGAAATGCCTCTTGGTGTCCCTGCCTCCCCCATCCTTGGCCAACGGGGGTCTGGCCCATCTGCCTCTTTGGACCTCAAATTCTTGGTTTATAAAGAACAAATAATAAAACTTGCCTGGTCTACCTCACTCCTTCCAGAAGGTATTTCTTTCTTTCTTTCTTTCTTTTTTTAAACTTTTATTGTGTTATGTTAGTCACCATACATCATTAGTTTTTGAAGTAGTATTCCAAGATTCATTTTTTACACAGAACACCCAGTGCTCTGTGCAATATGTGCCCAAATTAATACCTGCCACGGGGACAACCCATCCCCCCATCCTCCTCCCATCTAGAACCCTCCATTTCCCCGAGACCATAGGTTCTCATGGTTCATCTGCCCCTCCCATTTCTCCTCAACCCCCTCACTTTTCCTTTCCTTCTCCTAATGTTCTCCATGCTATTCCTTATGTTCTGCAAGTAAGTAAAACCATATGATAATTTACTTTCTCTGCTTGATTGATCTCACTCAGCATAATCTCCTCCAGTCCTATCCATGCAAAAGTTGGGTATTCATCCTTTCTGATGGCTGAGTAATATCCCATTGTATGTGTGGACCATATCTTCTTTATCCATTCATCTGTTGAAGGGCAACTCAGCTCCTTCCATAATTTGGCTGTTGTGGACATGGCTGCTATGAACACTGGGGTACGTATGGCCCTCCAGAAGTTATTTTTACGGGCCATGACTATGCCTGGGTGTGATGCGCACATGCAGGAACACACATCCCCTCACTCACACGAGCACACACACATTCACACTCTTAGCCATTTGCTCTCTGTGCTGTTCATCAGACCAAATGAAGCAGAGCAAAGCCCCGTCTTTCCTCGCCACCACACCGGTGCGCATGAAGGCCCCAGGAGGTGCCATCAAGAATAACACCAATACCCAAAAGAAAGGCAAATACCCAGTTCTTGTTAGGTCACTTTCCATAGTCATGGTTCAGTTTCTTCTTTTTTTTTTTTTTTTTTTTAAGATTTTATTTATTATTGGACAGAGAGAGAGATCACAAGGAGGCAGAGAGGCAGGCAGAGAGAGAGGAGGAAGCAGGCTCCCCGATGAGCAGAGAGCCCGATGCGGGGCTCAATCCCAGCACCTTGGGATCATGACCTGAGCCGAAGGCAGAGGCTTAACCCACTGAACCACCCAGGTGCCCCCATGGTCCAGTTTCTAACTGGGATGCTGAAGCCTGGTTACATTGGCGAATTTGAAATCCCTATTGGTCACAGCTGGGAAAATATTTGTGAGCCTCACAGGAGGTTAAACAAGCGTGGAGCCCCAGATCTGGTGTGCAACACAAAGATCCAGAAACATGGCAGGACAACCTGCTCCCATCCCTTCAGTTTGGTTTTTTTGTACTGATGATCTCAGCTGGCACAGTGGATGAAAACACACAGAAGGGAAAATCCTGGGATCCTTTTTCTAGAGATGTAATATATACAAATAAAAGGTCTCAATGGACAAGAGAGACCAGGAAAGAGCAGCCTCAAAGCCCTGGGTCAGCTGTCTGCCAGCTGCGGCTGAGTCCCAGCCAGAGCTCTGGATGAGGAGGAACTCAATCCCTTGGCATCCACAGGAGTGTCTAGACTGGAGATTGTCCTGGGGCAGGCTGGGTGTCCAATGCACATGGAATTCTCACCAAGGAGCATCCTGGAGCCATCAGTGTGCACAGAGGACACTGACCATCCAGGCAGCCCCACCCAGCAGAACCCCAGGCTTGCTTCAGCATGAGAGAAAGGGACTATGGGTCCTTAGAGCCAAGGCGCTCGCATAGGACATCTATGGTGTCTTTATTTTAGACTTTACCTGCTGAGTAGAGAGCTATAAACTGATACAGGGCCAGAGACCACAGGTTTTACTTTTGGAATGGTTACCATTCTTAGGCAGTGGGGTGCCTTGGTGGCTCAGTTGGTTAAGTGTCTGACTCTTGATTTTGGCTCAGGTCCTGAAAGTGAGGTCATGAGTTGGAGCCCCCTCCCTTCTGATCAGCGGGGAGGGGGGGGTCTGCCTGAGACTCTCTCTCTCCCTCTGCCTCTACCCCTACCCTCTGTTTGCATTCTCTCTCACAAAATGGAGAAATAAAATCTTTTAATAAATAAATAAATAAATGAACTCTTAGGCAGAAGTGAGATGTGAAACTAGTCTATTTCTCTTCTCTTCCCCTGGCCCCCATTTTGTTAGCAACAATGATTTATCTACTATGTGCCATGCCTAGCATCAGCACCTGACTTACATTATCTTAGTTTACACTCTTTTCACAAAGTTAGACGTGAGGCCCAGGAGCTCCTGTAACTTTTAGAACCTTAAACAGAACTTGGAGCTTTCAGCTTCCAACTCCACATCCCTCACTCCTTGGCTTTTCCCAAAGGGCTCTCTGTAGAGCACCCACAGGAAGAGCTTCTGTGGTCAGGTGAATTTGGGAGGGTCTGCATCTTGCGTCCCTTTCGGTTTCAGGATGCTAGTAGCCGAATGACTAGAATGCCCCGTGGCCTGAACAATGAAGAAACAAACCCAAGAGTTAAACCCAACAGCTTCACAGCATCAGCTTCTCTGAGGTGTTCTTGGCTTTTCATGCTTCTAATATGACTGCGCTGCTCGGAGCTCCTGCCTTCACAGGATAATGTCCAAAGACAGGAAGAGGGAAGTGTGGTGTCTGTTCTAAAAGTAAGGGAAACTTTCTAGAAGTCCCCAAGTCTGCAGCTCCTGACATCCCCTGGGCGGGGCTGGCTCTGGTGACCACACCTACAGCAATCACTGCCAAGGGCATGGATCAGAATGACCGCCCTGCTCCCCACCCTCCCACCCTTCACCCCGCACATGGGAGGAGCCCACAACACACACAGGTATCAAAATCACACAAAATCCAGGTTATCTGAGCAAAAAAAGTGGTGAAGGGGGTGGTGTTGAGGAGGAAATCCGCAGGGTTTTCTGCCTGCTTCCTGAAGACTGACAGTGTTCATTAGTATACTGAGGGCTCCCATAGTAAAGAAACCCATATTACTTCTTTGAACGTATTTCTTCCCAAACTAATTTTTCCGTGGAGTTCTTATTAACTTCCCGCAGGCACACTGAGAAAAAGGAGATCCCCACAAGCCACTTGCCCGCAGTGACATGACTGTTCCTTCCCAGGAGCTCTAGAGCACAGCCCGGGAGCCGCACAGGGCTCTGAGCAAACACAGAACAATGAGAACAGCTCAGGAATTTGAAGGAGAGTTTTCTTTGGCTCAATTAACAGGAAATAAAAGCAGGTTTCTTTTTTTCTGCAGACTCCGTTTCTTTTTGGCCATTCAAGATTAATAAGTTGACATTGCTTTTCGTTGAATTTCTTTCCACTAACCTTGCCACCAGGGAGGGAGAAAATGAAGGCTTTTAATCACGATGAAAGAGGGCGCGATGGTTAGGTCAAACCAGGACTGCATTTCCTCCCATTCTGCAAGTGCATCAACATTAGCAAAGCCTGGTAAGAATGTTCTCCTGACTCATTGCTTCCCGGGGCCACTTCTCCGAAGTCGGGCTGTTCACTAGAAGCCTGGACGGCAGGCAGGCTGCCCTCACTGAGCTCTCCCAGCTGCAAACCCCTCCTTTCCCTCCTCCTCCCTAATCCTTCTGCCGCCTCCTCCTCCTCCTCCTTCTCCCCTGCAGTTGGATTTCTCTTACAGGTTTGCAAAAAGGGAAGCCTGAGGTTTCTTTGACATTGCTATTTGAATGAAAATAGAATCCCAGCTGTAGTCCTCTGCCCTGGAGGACAGCCAGGTCCCTTATCCCCGCAGGTCGAACTGACTGAAAAGGGGAAAAGCGATCTGGGCGGGCAGGAAGGTCACACTTTGCATGCAAGGTAACCGAGGTTCTGGTTGATTTCACAGATACAACCCTCGTTCTTTCTCGCGTTCCTTCCTGGATCTTCCTGTGGTCTGGCCTTTGTCTCCATTCTTACAGGTGTGTTTTGAGAGGCCATGCCATGCAAGCGGGCATGGCAGGGAAGGACCCTCAGTCTTCCCTGCAATAAATTGTCCTGCAAGGTGACAAGCTGAGCCCTCTGGGCTAGGATCTGGAGGAAAGACTGCGTGGGTAAGGTCCACCTCGCTGGCACCTCCGAGGAGATAGATCGCCTCGCTTGGCTCGCTCTACCTGGCTTATCCAGACACAGGACTATGCAACCAAGTGTCATGTGCAAAACCAAGGTTGTCAGACCCTGGGTTATATGTGGGTCTGCGATGGACCCTGCCTGGGCTCCTGCCCTTCGTCCTGTGGCCTTCCCTCCACAGCACTGTACTTACTTTCCTACTTTCTGACTTCAACATCTGCCTAGTTGAACCTTCCCACTCCCTGGGCTCTTCCTTCCTTGATCTCTTTATCAACCATTTCTTTTACCCTGTGCTCCTAAAATGCCTCCCATCCATCTGCTTCTCTCCGAGACCTTAAGTCACTGTCACCTCTTGCCTTGGTCAGCCACATTTTCACTTCTTCATGGCCCAATCCACTCTCCACACCATACCCAGTGTGACCCGAAATGTTACTCATCTGCTTGAAACCCTTTGGAGGTTTCCTACTGGATGAAGAAGAAAATGCAAAGAATACAATCCTTACAGGGACCCACAGATCCCCTGGAGTTACCTGGCCCCTGTCCCTCACAAGCTTCCCATCTGACAGTGAGTGATGGGAAGCTTGTGAGGGACAGGGGCCAAATAACAGGGCTCCAAAGATTGTATTCTTTGCATTTTCTTCTTCAGTGCTAAACAGGGTCAGCGTCACAGGCCTGAGACCAGGGCAGCCCCATCCAGCCTTACACTCAGAAGAGTTGGGGTAGGGGGTGGTGGTGCCGTGGTTGGGCTTTAATACCCTGTAGTCACCATCTTGAATTTCTTAATAATTATCTTTGAGTTTGTGTTTTGCATGTGGAGCCTGATGGGTCAACGGAGCCGGCCATTTGCACTAGGTCTGGAGTCTCAGCTCATCAGTGGCCACAGCTCCTACCACCTTCCTGCTCCCCAGGGCCCCAGGTCACACCTGGCCTACCTTGCCTTTAACGTTCCATGTCCGCCCTACGACCACTGCCACCCTGTGCATGAAGCAGTGACCAGGCACAGTGGCAGAGGCAGGCCCACATTCTGCCATCACCCTTCGCCCCCATCCCCACCCCGACAGGCTGGGCAGGGCTATAGGGAGGTCTGCATCAGGCACCTGAGGGGACTCCTCAGGACAGGGCCCAGCTGCAGCCATCTCTGCCTAGGCTGTTGGCCCCACCCCATAGCTCTGTCTCCCACCCAGTCTGGATCCAGGCCTCATGCTCATTCTGGGACAGAGGTTGCAATTCCTTGGGGCTCCCCCATGGGCTGTGGGTTGAAGCAATGAGCCCCCAGGGAAGGGGAGACTGACTGTCCCACCCATGGCTGTAGGCCTGCATTTTCCTTTGTGTTGGCTGTAGCTGATTACACAGCCAGGCCTGGTTCTGAGATCCTTGGGGCTTCTGCTGAGGCCACTCTGCCCGGGGCTGGCTCTTAATCATCCTTCAGGTGTCAGCTCACAGCTCCTGTCTCCAGATCCCTCAGCCCTGCTCCTCCTCCCCGAAGCAGGTCACTCCCCTTATCCCCGCCTGCTTTCTTCATATTGTTCATCATGATCCATAATCACGTGTTTGCTCTGCTGCTTCTCAACTGTCTGCCCAGGAAATGGTAAGCTCCTTGAAGACAGGTGGCTTGTCTGTCTTGTTCACAATTAACATCAACAGCACGTAGCAGCATCTTTAGTCAACGTCCAGCGAAGAGTACACACATGCTCGACATACATTATCCGAGATACATTATCCGAGATGCTGCGTGGTGAAGACAGTTCCTATCTGAAGCAAACACGGCCCAAACCTGCATGGTGGGTCTACGAGTGAACGTCTGTGATTTTATTCTCCATACTTTCCTGTATGCTTAAAATGAGAACATTTGAAGGAAGTTTTGAAAGAAAACAAAGTACTGGGGGGTGTTTAATGTACAAATCCTGTAGGTTTTATTTTCAACTCTCTTCTTTCCTCTCGACAACAAATCTGTGGCCCTCTCTCCACATCAGTCCGCAGAGAGCCATTCAACATTTTAAAATTCTTAAATGCTTTTCCAGAGTGCTTAGCAATGGCACACCTTATTTAGCTGTTTCCCTGTTCCGGGACAAGGAGACTATTTAAACAGCCTTTTTGCTGTGATAAGCCAGGCCTCCCTGCATGTGTGTGAGCATTTCTCTGAGCTGAAGAGCAGGAAGGGGAACTGCTTCATTTATAGGGCTTGCACATGTTTTCATGTTATTATAGCTCCAGGCCCTCAGACCACTTTTCTCCTTGGCACTGAAGGACCTTCTGGAAGGCCAGGTGAGCGAGAAGATGTGTGTGGCCCACTGAGTGGCAAACCTTGGTTCCCTTCCCAGCCTCATACCTCATACCATTGCTGTTGCCTCTTCCTCCCTCTCTAATCCCTCATGGTCAATATGGCAGGTCCTGGTAATTACTAATCTTTAGGGAAAAAACGATCTCTCCCCCCCCCCCCACCTATGTTTCTGATCAGAGTCACTTCCTCTTCTCCAAGAGGTGGGATGGGTACAGGAAGGACTTGAGAAAAGTCCTTTGTTTAAAAACAGTAGAGAATTGCCCCTTGGTACTTTTCCTGATTTTTATTTATTGAAAAATCTAACTCTAGCTCTTCTTGAGCTCAGGACTGATGATGAGAAGGTGTGGAGCCATGCTGGAATCTAGTATGCATTTACTCAACGAGTCTTCACTGAGCACCTGAGGGGCATAGGATGGGCACTGATTCCTTAGGATGTCACTGGCCCCAAGGTAGGAGGAGGAATCCTAGAAGCCTGTGTCACTGGTGTTACGGATTAAACCTCTGTGCTTCCCCCAAACTCATATGTTGAAGCTCTAATCGCCAGTGTGATAGCATTAGAGATGGGGTCTTTGGGAAGTAAGTAGATTTAGATGAGGTCATGGATTTGGAACCTTGGCCCAATGAGATTAGTGCCCTTAGAAGAAGAGACTCCAGAGAGTTCTCTCTCTCTCTCTCTGTGAATGTGTGTGTAGGGTGTGTGTGAGTGTACACAAGAAGACAGCCATCTGCATGCCAGAGAGCCCTCGCCAGGAATCTCTTCAGGAACTGAATTGGCCAGCACCTTGATATTGGGATTCTAGCCTCCAGAGCTGTAAGAAAATACATGTCTGTTGTTAGGCCCAGTTTGTGACATTTGGTTATTGCAACCCAAGTTAAGACTGTTGGGTACCTAAAGCTACCATGGGAGGCACACAAAGACCCTAACTGGTACAGAAGTATTTCAATATTTTAATAACTGTGGTGTACCAGCACTGTTCATGGAATTTGCATTTGAGGGAGAGGAGGCAGACAGTATACAACGTAAGCAAAATAGATAGTAAGTCAACAGTGTTATGCGCTATGGAGGCAAAAAATGTGGGATGGCTGGGTGGCTCAGTGGGTTAAGCATCTGCCTTCAGGTCAGATCATGATCCCAGTATCCTGGGATTGAGTCCTGCATTGGGCTCCCGGCTCAGTGAGAAGCCTGCTTCTCCCTGTCCTCTGCCTGCCGCTCCCCCTGTTTGTGCTCTCACTCCCTCTCTAACAAATAAATAAAATCTTTAAAAAAAAAAAAAAAAAGGCAGAGAAGAGAATTAGAAAGGCCACCTGGGGGGAGGTTGCCATTTTTTGTTGCAGGAAGAAAGAAAGAGAAGGAAAATGGCATGTTGTCTATCCTTTAAGGGCACTTTCCAGAAGCTACACACTACCCGAAAAGCTACTCCTCAAAACTTCATCCCACAGCCACACCTTGCTGCAAGGGAAGACGGGAACTGCAGATTCAATTCGGAGAAACCATGTGCACAGCCTGTGCACAGCCACTGTGGATATGTGGGGTTCCATTACTGAAGATGTAGAGAATGGAAGGTGGGGGACCCATCAGCCACAACAGGGAAAGAGTATGGGTTGTAGATAACGTTCACGGGACCTGTCAAGAGATAGTTCTCTATGAGTCTCTCTCACATTTGTGGATGGCCCACAAGCAGCAGGACTGGCTGTCCTTCTCCTAGACTATCTTTCCAAGGTTGTTTGTATGGCAAGAATGCTTAGAAGACAGAGATAACGTCTACCCATGGAGTGAAGTGCAGGCAGACTAACGTCCGAAATAATAAAGATAATGGCTCCTTTCGCAGATCATGTCTCCTCTGCCTAAGAGGAGGTTTATTGCCCATTACACAATGCTTGGGTTCCCTAAGCACAGGATTCCAAATTGAGAGAGATGCTATAAAAATATTAACATCATGAAATACAAAAAAGGAAAGAACTACATATTCTAAACAGCAAGGGACTAAACGGGACAACAAAATGCAATTTGTCACTCTGATTGGATCTTGAATTGAAAAAGGAAAAAGCTATAATAATATTATCTGACGTATGTCCATATTCACATTTCCCTTGGAAAAACTGAATGTGGCTACATATTAGATAATATTATGTCCTTGTTAAATTTCTTGAATGTGATCGCGGTATTGTAATTATGTAAGAAAGTGTTCAAATTCTTAGGAGATACACATAGAAATACGTAGGAGAGAAAGGTCGTGATCTCAGCGACTTACTTTCAAATGGCTCAGGAAAAGAATGTGTACACGCATATAACAGCTTGCTAGCAGTTGGTGAACTGGGGTGAGGAACGTATGAGTGTTCTTTGAATTATTGTATAATCTTCTCTGTAGTTTTCAAAGACAACGGGTTGGAAACAATAGGATGGAATCCTGGTGAGCCTGTGGAAGGTGGGTTGGGGGAGGCCATGGCTGGACTCGGGGAGGCTGACCTAGGAATTCCACCCATTCAGGATTTCTCTCACCATCATTCACCAGCCTGGTCTCTGGTCCTGCTGATAAAGGACTTTTTCCAGGCCTCCCCCAGGCTGCCCAGCTGGTAACCAGAGAGGCAAAGGAGGTCCAACTCCCTGTGGCCACTGGAAAAATCCTGGGGAAGGGCCTGCTGGGCTCAGCTCGGGTCATGCACATGGCCACCCCGGTCAGAAAAGGGCAGGGTGGCCAGGACCCAGTATCGGCTGTGTACTCCGAGACGGTGGCCTTCGTGAAGGTGGCAGGGGTCAGCACGGGATCAGTTACACACAGAGAGCAGGGAGGAGGAGAGAAGCGGGGGAGCAGAGGAAATAAAGATGATTCAGCATTTACCATTAACGGAGAGAATACAAGGGGAGAAGTTTGGAGTGCTCTATTATGCACTTGAAATCGGAAGCTTTGGGGGCATGAAGAGGAGGAATGTCACAGATTGTTGGAAGAACAGATCTGTAGCTCAGAAGACTGTTGGCAGTCCCAGGTGGGCGACGAAGGCGATGGGGGAGTCAGCCCCAGTACCAGAAGTTGGAAGGTGCTACCTCGTCCAGCAGCCTAGCAGCAGAGCCCTCTCCTTGTAAGGAGGCCCCCGGATGAGGGAAGAGGGACCCTGGCTAATGATGAGGGAGGAGAGGCTGGAAGTCATTAAAAGGCATCATATCACATTTCAGTTTTTACGCCTCAGTATCCAGTGACTCAGCAGGGCTGCTCCTGCTTCTTGTTCCAAAGCACTGGGAGTTGTTCGGCAAATATTTGAAGAGCATTTAGGTCCAAAACCTGCAATAACCTGACCCACCCCTCCCTGCCAGTTACAGAGCCTCCTGCCTCCATATAGACGCCCTCTCAGATGTTTCAAACCCAGCTATGGCAGTAGCCACCGGGCCACTCAGAGTTCAAGTCTGGCTTTCCAGAAACATCCCCCTGTCCAGGAAGGTGTCAGTAGGGGAAAGAAGGAAAAAGCAGTAATATCCTTCTCCTCTCTTTCCTGAAAGCAGAGGGCTCCCCTTTCTTTATTATCATCCTTTCGTCTCATTTTGTGTTTATAGGGGAGGATGAGTCTGTAGTTCATCCTTGGGATCCAGAATTAGTCAGACATGGGTTTGCCTTCCAGTTTCTTTATCTACAACAGGGAAGAATAACGCACCTTCCTCCTGGGAGTAAGTGAGAGTCAGTGAGACAATGCGGCTTGGGAGCTCGGGAGTATGAGGCTGGTGTTGGCCCTTCTCCCCCAGGAGTGTCTGAATAAGGCCGGAGGTAGGCACCTCCATCCCTAGCGGGGACAATCCTAGTCACTAAGCTGAGACAGCCTGCAGTCAGCTTCCCAGGAGGCTGGAGGGGGGGGGGGGGCAGTCAGGAGGAGGGAGCTTGGGACTTCACTTGTGTGAACTGCACACCCAAAATAAGGTCAGGCAGAAGACTCTGGGAATTTCCTATAATCTGCACTGTGAATGTCCTATTTATAAAGCTGAGTCACTGTAAGCCGTTGTTCCGCAGCCACTCAGCATGTAGAGACAGGCTGCCACAGGAAATGAGGAGCACACCCAGAGACTGAGGCCTCACCCAGGCTCTGGGGAGGGGGGGTTGGGGGGTGGGTAACAACCCTGTCCCGCTGGCCTGGCTCTTCAGCGCCCAAAGCACCTTGACAGGCTCCGGGCGTGTGTCCCCGCACCAGGCTTACTATCCCTCTTCCCACTAACACTTCTTCTGGCTTCTTTGCTCCAGAACAGCTTCCCTTGTTTGGGGGTGACACATTTACAAAGTTGGCCTTCATGGTTTGCTTACAAGCAGAGCCAGGCCTGCCTCCCCACCGAGTCCCTAGGGGTCTGGCGTCTGGGTGAGATTTGAAGGCGTCTGTCAGCTTCCCCGCATGAACAGACCTGCCTGGATGCCTCTGCTCCTTCCAATCTCTTAAAGGAAGCAGATTCTCTGGGGAGAGAATTCCTACACGTGGGGCTCTGACTACCTGGGGTGCAGGATTCATGAAGGTCAGTAAAGGGGCAAAAAGGGGAGCATTGGTCAGCACAGAAAAGCTGTGTTTAATGTGTTCAGCATTCGATCCTGGACAAGCCCTTGAAGGGGGGAACAGGAAGGAAATGGCTCCCTACTTCCTGACTCTACAACCACTCAGCCAGCGACTGAAATCGTGGTCACCCATCACAGAGGTTAACCAAGGCCTCCCCATCCTGCCTCCAGCAGCGCTGGCCGATGCCGTGCAAGGCAGAGGGCAGCCCCTCTCATCATCTTTCAGGGTTGCGGAAATGTTTTCAAACTAAAGCAACCTTAACATTCAGCTATGGTTACTCCTTAAACAAAGCAGACAACTGCCCAGTTAAAACATCCTCCACTCCTGGATTTCCCTCAGTAAGCTTCTTTTCAGGACCAGTTGTGGGGTCCTCTATGTGCTGAGCCTTATAGATCCAGCTCTGACTTGTGGGAGCTCTGGGGATGTAGGGAGTTCAGAGCCTGGCAGAGTTGCAGGCCCTGTCTGTGGCTTTGGGTCTTCCGTCACAGCTGCATGGGGGCTGCAGTCATGGGGCAGGGCCTCCAGCTGTTGGTCAGCATAGCTGGAGGCAGGCGGAAGGGCGTCGGAGGTACCCAGGCCTGTGTCCAGCTGCTTGACTTCCTTACCCCCACATTAGTGACCAACACTGCCTGGGACTTTGTGGTGAAGCTGCAGGATGGTGGGTCTCCGGTCCAGCCACTCTTCTGGAACCAGACTCTTTTTTTTTTTTTTTTTTAAGATTTTATTTTATTTATTTGACAGATGGATCACAAGTAGGCAGAGAGGCAGGCAGAGAGAGAGATGGAGGAAACAGGCTCCCTGCTGAGCGGAGAGCCCGATGTGGGGCACAATGTCAGGACCCCGGGATCATGACCTGAGCCGAAGGCAGAGGCTTTAACCCACTGAGCCACCCAGGCACCCCTGGAACCAGGCTCTTTTACCATCTCCTGTTCCTAATACTTCCCAGACCCCGGATGGATCCCCAATCCTGTCAGTCTCCCTCAAAAGAGTCTTTTCCTTTCCTCAGTCTTCTTTCTCTTTTCTAAATCCCTCCCTCTCTCTTTTGGGTGTCATTCCCTCCCCTCCCCTCCCCTTCCCTGTTCCCAGAGAACTTTAGGCCACCTTTTCTCCCACCGCACAGGGGTGAGGACAGGGCTCTGAAGCTGTCAGTGTCACAGAGGCCCCGGCCCTCCTATAATGGGGGAAGGAGGAAACATTTTCCACTCCTCCCTGGTGAGTCATCCCCCTCGAAAATTACCACCACTACCTGCCACAAAAGTTAAATGGGGGGGTTGTTTCTTCCTGCAGCAAAGGAGAAGCAGAGAGTCAACTGAGAAAAAACAAAGATTCAAACAAATCAGAACTAATAATGTTCAGTAAGTCTGCCAGATACAGGATCAACCTGTACACATCAGCAGTGTCTCCTCTCGCCCACAAGAGCTACTAGAAAATATTACTGAAAAGACATCATTTGCAATAGCAATAAGAACTACAAAACATCTAGGTATTAGCCAAAAATACACAAAACTTCCATACAGATTTTTGAAATTCTAATCGAGGAAACAGAAAATGATATGAATAGAGAGAGCACATTCTATGCTTTTGGGCTGAATGACCTAATAATAAAGGATAACCTATCTTGGATGACTCTATAAAGACCTAATTAAATTAACAATTAACTTAAAAAGTCAGTGCAATGCCACTCAAAATTCCATTTGGATTTCTTTTTGAGGAACTTAATAAATAAATAAGTTAATTTTTTTTTTTTTTAAAGGAGAGTAAAGGGGCACCTGGGTGACTCAGTTGGTTAGGCATCTGCCTTCAGCTCAGGTCATGATCTCAGGGTCCTGGGATCGAGTCCTCTGGTAGGCTCCCTGCTCAGCGGGGAGTTGGCTTCTCCCTCTCCCGTTGCAGCTCCCCCTGTTTATACTCTCTCTCTCCAATAAATAAATAAAATCTTAAAAAAAAAAAAAAGGAGAGTAGAGAAGGAAGACTTGCTCCATCCAATCCACTGTGAACCATACCACAGAAGAGCTAGCTCAGGAACAGCCCACTAACCAGTGGAACGAAACAGAAACCTCTGGGACACACCCATGTGCTGTCTGTGTACAGAAACTGTACATAAAAACACTCTTCTCTGTGGGCTAGGCCACCAGTTAAGGTTTTGTTGAGACCTTCTGTTATACCACTGTCCTTGTAACAAGCATACCTAAGAAATACCGAAAGACGCATGTTGAGGTTCCTGTGTGACTCAAAATGAACTCCCTAAACCTGGATCTGTGGCAAGAAGAGCACTTCACGCTCCACAGGTCTAACCTTCTGGAACTCTCTCTCCTGAAGTTGGCAGTGGCAGCACGTCCCTGTGTCACAAGCTGTGAGAAGTAGAGGCACAGGGCATTGAGGCGGGTTATACACAAAGCCACAGGGCGCCTGGCTCCCTACATGAAAACTGTTGTTAGCAAGTGAGAGGATGAGTTCCAAGTGCCAGAAGAGCTGGGGCAGGGGGTGAGTCCAAGGAAGGGGATCTAGGCTGAGAGAAAAGACAAGGATTCCATAAAGAAGTTCCCTTCTCAGCGCCTGGCAACTTTTACATCAGCTAATTCACACAGATGTTCAGCTCTCCTGAATTCCTGAGAAGCATAAAAAGTGTGAAAAAAAAAATATGGCAAGAAAATAAAATCTTGTGAATTTCATGTCCAGGCTTTTTCCCAGTCTGTCAGTCATGTAGTGGTTCTATAAAATAATATCCCCTCCCCTGTTTTAGGCAGGACTGGTCTAGGGTGTGCTGTACTAACAAGCTAGACCAAATCTCAGAGTCTTATGTCTTGACAGTTACTGAAGCTACATTATAGGTAGAGCAGGTTGGATTTACTATTGCTTCTGCTTTCATATGATTAGAAACTTACATGATAAAAGTTTTCTATCTGCGTGGCTTAAAACAACTTGCTCCTACTGCATGTCCATCCTGGATCAGCCAGGTCTGGATTCCCCCTTTGTCCTTTGCAGAGAGACACAACCCAGGAGCTTCCACTACCCAGAGCATTGCTGGTTACACGGCAGGGGGAAGAACCACAGAGGAGCCTTGTGATGGTTAATAAGCCTTTTGCCTGGAAGTAAAGCACACTGTGCTCTTCATATTTCATCAACAAAGCAAGTCACAAAGCCACACTTAACTTCGGTGGCTCAGAAAAATATAATCTGGGCCGTCTGGGTGGCTCAGTGGGTTAAAGCCTCTGCCTTTGGCTCAGGTCATGATCCCGGGGTCCTGGGATCGAGCCCCACATCGGGCTCTCTTCTCAGTGTGGGGCCTGCTTTCATTCCTCTCTCTCTGCCTGCCTCTCTGCCTACTTGTGATCTCTGTCAAATAAATAAATAAAATCTTAAAAAAATAAAAATATAATCCCACTATGTGCCCCGTGTTAGGAGAACAGAAATATTTGGTGAACAGCACTAATGGTTTCCACAGCCCCAGAGAGATGTGAATTTGGAGTTAATTAAAGGCAAAAAAGTTTTCTGACATACCCTCATTTTTCCCAGTAGATTTTACCCAAACAAAAAATACTCAGCTTTCTCACTTGTGATAAAATGCTCAAAATTATACCAAGACTGGGAGTTCCACAGCATCAGGAGAGTTTAGCTGCCTTCACCTCTCCAATGCAGTACCTTGTCTTGTCTTTACCAGGTGCTAAATTAGGATTTGCTGCACTGGGGGTGCTTGGGTGGCTCAGTCAGTTGAGTGTCTGTCTCTTGGTCTTGGCTCAGGTCATGATCTCAGGGTTGTGGAATCGAGCCCCATGTCAGGCTCTGCGGCCAGCCTGGACTCTGTTTCAGATTCTCTCTCCCTCTCCCCCCAACTCACTCTCTCTCTCAAACAAACAAACAAACAAACAAATAAAATCTTTAAAAAAAGAAAAAAAGATTTGCTGAGCTGAAGAGGCACTGGAGGCAAGCAGGGTGAATTAGCAGGCATGCTCCTACAGAACCCATTGCTCAGCTTTGTTCTTACTTTTGCCAAACTCTGTCTTATGACATTCCCAGGCAGCATGGGGAATAGGCTGGTGCTTTTCTAGAACATGGGGTTATTCAGGCTGTCCTAGGAGGCCAGCCTTCCTCAGCTATGAACCTGAGCTTGAACTTGCCAATGTCCAAAACTCCAGAAGGGAGCCTCAGGATCATCCAACTCCAAAACATGCATCATCTTACAGGTGAGGACACTGAACCTGAGAGAAAGTAATGACTTCTATTTTTTTTTAATATTTTATTTATTCACTTGACAGACAGAGATCATAGATAGGCAGAGAGACAGGCATAGAGAGAAGGGGGAAGCAGGCTCCCTGCTGAGCAGAGAGCCCGACGTGGGGCTTGATCCCAGGACCCTGAGATCATGACCCGAGTGAAGGCAGAGACTTAACCCACTGAGCCACACAGGAACCCTGGCTTCTATTTGTTTTAAGAGTCTGCCTTGGCCTTAGCATTCTCCAAAATGCTTGTGGCTGAAAGAACTTTGTAACTGAATACCCTGGACCCTAGTCCAGTGCTCACTCCGTCTGCCATATTGTACTGAGCCATACTATAAATGTGTTCAGCAAAACTGAAATTAAGAGGGGGACAGAGAAGAAGGAGCACTATTTAAATAATACAGGTAATTTTGCCTGCATTTCCACTCAATGAATGGATATGAATCTGCGATTCCCAGGATGTCTAGGTTCCTGCCTTCCCCTTATGTAAGAACTAGCCCAGCTTTGTATAGTTCTAACACACCCACCCCAGACACAGGCCAATCCTTCACCTGGGACTCCACTGTAAACATAATGATCTGGACCTAGGACCAAAAAGCTGGAGTACTGGACTTAACCGAGAAACGGTATCAAGATCCCCAACATGGCAACTTCTGCAGAGGGTTTGCAAAGGTCATTTGGACCATCCTTGCTGCCTTTAGAACCTAAGCCTGGGTAAGACGAGCCTCTGCTATAATGATGGCCAGGGCAGAAGGCAGGCTGCCAAGAAAGGACCCTTAGGAACTGTGTCATGTGTTCAATAACCCTTTGGTAAGCTCTTGCTGGAGCATCTTATGGGCAAAGGAGCATGCTGAGAAGGAAAACTTGAACAAACCTACACATCACTGGACTATAAAAATCATTAAAATATTGAAGAATTTAAAGACTTAATGACCCAGCAAAGATGGTAAATACTTCCAAAGGCAGATGTCAGTCATTAAAAATGCATTTTGCATGCCACATTTACCTCCTGTGAAAATGGGAGCCAAATACATTTAGGGCAAGATTGCCACAGCTCCCCAAGAGGGTAGGTTAGAAAACTGAGTGACAGTCCTCAGTGAGCGCCCAATGAGGTGTGAGCTCTCAGGTGCGCAGGCTGCTCCCATGGGGCCTGGCAACTTTGCCGCCATCTAAAGCTACAGCCGATTCCCCACCTCAGAGACTCCCAAACTGTACAGGATGCAGTAAGTGTCTTTCTGAGGGAAATTCCGTCATAGAGAAAGATGCCAAAAAGAGTTTGGCTCAGCAGAAGCTTCCAGAGGTAAGGCAGCAGGACAAATGTCTACGGCAAAAAAACACTGAGGAAGCAACTTACCACAGAGACCAAATTAGTCTCCTACCAGCTCATGTTTGTGTTTTTGTTTTTTCTTACTGGGCCTTAGTTTCTGTATTAGTTTGCTAGGACTACTGTAACAAAGTACCAGAGACTGGGTGGGTCAAACAACAGACATGTACTTTCCTGCAGTTCTGGAAGCTAGAAGTCTGAGGTGAAGGTGCTGGCAGGTGCGGTTTCTCCTGGGTCCTCTGTCCTTGGCTTACAGGCAGCTGCCTTCTCTGTCTTCACATCACCACCCCCCAACACCTTACCCCCTGCCTGTCTGTGTTCAAATGTGCTCTTCTTATGATACACCACTCACACTGGATTCGAGCCCACCCTCATTACCTCATTATAACTTAATGATCTCTTTAAAGACCCTATCTCCAAATTGGTCAGGCTGTGAGGCACTGGGGGAGTTAGGATTTCAACATATGGATTTGCCGGGGGTCAGGGAGGGCACAATTCAGCCTGTAACAGTCACTTATATAATGTATTATATTACACCCAGTGTAATTATAATACACCCAAAAGGAGACTATGGGGGTTTGGTTTTGTTTTATAGAGAAAATTCAAAGTTCATGTTGTGTGGAGTGGCTTCTGCCTTTCTAAGATGTTTGACTCAATGAGACTCCAACTCACAAGCACTGGAATTGGCATGGAAGCGAGGGGAGGGGAGGCAAATACCAGTCACGTGATGGTCTGGTCATGTGCAAGCACCTTTCCCTCAGTGCACTGAGCCCCCTACCCTCAGTGCACCCACCACAAGCAGGCACCCCGCCCCAGGCTCTAAAACAAAAGAATTGAGTGGGTGAGCAGGATGTGGTCATTGACACTCCAACCCCCTGCTGGGAGCTTTCCCATGTGGCAGAGACAAGAAACGCCAAAACTACACTTCCCACATTCCTTTACAGCTAGAGTCCTGCTGGAGAATTGGGCTGGCTCCACTAAGATGCACTGGGACAAGACTGGGGGACAGAAATGAGGCAGAGGCCGCCTTTCTGTGGCTCTGTCTGCCCTGGAGGCCTGGAAAGGAAGCGAGGCGCTGCTGTCCAGTGTGTGGACCCAGGCCGCAGAGGAGCACCCCAGGAATCCTCCAGAAAGACACACTGGCAAAACACAGAAAGGAGGCATGTGGATTGCTGCTGTAGTCGTGTGTGGGGATGTGGATTGCTGCTGTAGTCGTGTGTGGGGCTGACACCACCCCAACGTGGGTCCGTGGAGAACTGGTTAAATCAGCCACAGTAGAGCCATGCATGTGACAGACGTTCTGTGGCTCTGTAAAAGAATGAAAAGAATATTTCCATAGACTGCTGTGGAGTAATCTTCAAGATATATTGTGGAGAGAAAGGTATACTACCTTTTAGAGAGGGGGGATAGGTATGTATCTTTAGAAGAAATCTTAGAAGAATCAACAAACAAAAAAAAGAGGTAGTCCTGAAGATTTAAGTATTAAGATTAGTGTGACTAAAATGTCAGGTTCCAAACTCTGGGAGTGAAACAAAGGGACAAGCATGCAGGCCCCTGTTCTCCCCACGGTTTCAGACTAGAGAGTGAGGAGGGAACAGGTGGCCAGGCAAGGGGGGCAATGAGCGGTTACTGAGTGTCTGCTCTCTACGGCACCTGGGCCAGGTGCTTCAAAGACATTTTCCCCTTTCATCTTCTCCAGGTAGGTGTTTTTACTGTCCCCATTTCGTAGATAAGGAAAGGAGAACAAAGAGGAACTGAACAACTTGATCAAATTCATAAAGCAAGTAGTCTCAGAAAACAGGGCTTGGTAGCTGAGCCTTTGGGATCACCGGTAGCCTCACTCTCTAGCTGGGTCCCCAGATGGAGCCCTGAGGCCATAGCCACAGGGAGAAAACACCCCCTTAGGATTCTGGTTTCTGTTTCCTTCCCTCATGCACCCCTGGAGTGGGCACCAGGTCTGGCTGCGAAGTCCCCAAGCCTAGCCAGGGCATCTCCCCACCTCCTAACCTGTTCCCCATCCTGCCGGGGGACTGGGGAGCACCTCTAAGCCACCAACTTTCAATCTGATTACATATTAAAATCATTGAGGAGCTTTCAGAAATGCTGATGCTCAGGCCCTATCCCCAGAGATTCCCACTTACTAGATATGGGTTGCAGCCTACACATGCGGTTTGGGGAAGCTTCCCAGGTAACCCTAATGTGTGAGAACCACTGCTCTGAACTCTTGCTGTTTTCACGTGCAGTCGGGGCCAGGACCATTGGCATCACCTGCGAGCATGTGAGAACTGAGAAATCTTGGGCCCCACCCCAGCCCTACTAAATCAGAAACTTGTAGGGAGGGAGGAGTGAAGGGAAGGAGACAATGATCTATATTTTCAGTAGCCTTCCCCAGGATTCAAACACACCCTAACGGTTGAGAACCACTGCTCTGAGCAACAAGAGACAGACCCTCATGCACTGTGGTTAGCTTTCCCAACTGCTATGTTTAATACCAAGTAGGATAAACTTGCTGGGCCCAAGCAATGAGACTGTCCAGGCCATTCCCCCAAGAACAAAACTTGGAGACATGGAGAATGTGTTTAAATGTCACCTGGAATCATCTGGAACTCAAGTAGCTTCTAAGAAGGAGAGAGGCATTATCAAAATAAAATACACCAAAAGCTGCCAAAGGGAGCATGAACAGCTCAGGAAGAATACGGTCCTCAAGGACAGACAGATCAGGGAGAGCAGCTGAGGTGAACCAGCAGGCCGGCAAGTCCTTGCATCAAGGCTTCTCAGTTTGAATGGCATATTAATTTCCCGGGGCTGCTATAACAAATTGCCACAACCTTGAAGACCCTAAAACAACAGAAATTCTTTCTTTCACAGTTCTGGAGGATAAAAGTTCAAAATCAAGACATCAGCAGGGTCGGTTCCTTCTGAAAGGTCTGAAACTCGAGAATCTGTTCCATGCTTCTCTCCTGGCTTCTGGTGGCTGCTAACAACCCTTAGTATCCCTTAGCCTGTGGACACATTGCTCCAAATCTTGACAGCTCGTCCCCTCTGTGTCTCCAATGTCTCTCTCCTTTCTTGTATAAGGTCAATCATTAGATGTGGGGCCTACCCTAAATCTAGGATAATCCTATCTCAAGACCCTTCACTTAATCACACGGGCAAAGGTTCTATTTGCAAGTAATAGGTTGCTGGGTGGCGGGGGGTTGTGGCGGGGTGTGGAGACGTGGTATTAGGACTTGGACGTTATCTTTTAGAGGGCCACAATTCAACCCATGACAGGTGGGAAATAAATTTCACTTCCTTACAGCCACCCTCCCTGACACTCATTCTGACCTGAGGAATTTCCTGAGGTAACTCAAGGAAAACAGGACGGGCCTGCCATACAGCTCTAATTATCGTCTTCACGGAGTTCTACATTATCCAAAGTGCTTTCATGTGTGCTCCCTTGAGCCAGGCCATGAAGCTGGAAGATTTTTGTGCTCCTGCATAGGAGGAAACTGAGGCACAGGGAGCCCCGGTGACTTGCCCAAGCTCCCAGAACCAAGAAGGGGTAGTCTTCCCACTCTGAATGTGCTGCCCCTTCTGTTGGCACCAGCTACTGTCTTGAGCCATGATTTAACCCCATAGTCTTCAACAAAGTGTGGGGCAAGGGATCTCTTACCTGAGACGGTGTTCTAACGGAGACTCGGTGCACCCGCCAGCTTATCACCAGTGGCTCAGGGGAGGTGGTCTGGTCACTTGTTTCTTGGTTTCCCAGGATTCTCGGTTTCCTACGCTTCAGAAAACAGAGAGCCCTCTTCATGCCAGGCACGAGGCCTCTGGGAGGAACTCAGTACTTGAGGCTGGAAAGATGTTGCTTGCTTCTGGCCCTGGCTCGGCTGGGAACGTGTCTGGGATACACAGCTGAACGACAGGCACCTCCTCCCAGGAGTGCCTCCAGGGGACCCGCACACTTCGCCGCGCCCGGACAGCAGAAGCAGTGGGTTCTGACGTCAGTCTCCTCACCCTTGTCAACTCAGAAACGGGTGAGGGTCTGTAACCAAGCCGCCAGGACACCGGGGTGGGTGCCTAATTCTCCATGTGGTCTGGTCAGTGATAGGATGTCGGCTTCAACTTGAGGGTCTTTATTGCTGAGCCCCAAGCCTCAGGTTTGCTGGCTCACGTCAGTGGTGGCGGCTCTTGCCCCTTCTGGGAGTCCGGGGACACGTGTGGCTTGAACAATCTCGGCCTCCCTGCTCAGGACTCCCGCCGCCCTGCTGGGGGCAGCTGTCAGCCCTGGGTTCCCAGCCACCAGCAGGACTGGCCCGCCATCGCTTCAAAGGCCAAATACAAAAAAATCAGCCCCATCTTCCCCTTCTGAATAGCTGCCCTTTTCTTCTCCTGTTTAATGGCGCCACCTGGAAAATGGACATCATCATGTCTTCTCTGCCCCTTTCCTCTAAAGGCAATCTCTCCCCACAAGAGGGGAGGTGGGGGCACATTGAGGGGGAGATGAGGAAGGGAGCAAACGTTCTGAGCACTCCCCAGGATGAGACAGACAGTGTGCCGCATGCCAACTCACTGATCTCAATAACCCAGTGAGGTGGGGTGGGTATTTCTGCCTGAATTTTACAGGTGAGAAACAGAGGCTCAGAACGATTGAGGGCCCCGAGGCCACAAGGCTGTAAGGCAGAGAGTGGAGTCCAGCCTGTGCTCTCTGCTCTCTGCTGTAATATGCTGCCTGATTGATTCCCCTTTCGGTGACTGCTTCTCTCCTGCCTTTGCTGGCGCTACCCCTCTCCCCCCTTCACCTGCTGCTTTCCTGCCCAGCTCTGCTCTTCTTGGCACCGACTCTTTTCTGTACTATGTGCCTGTATCCAACTGCTTTTTCTTTTTTTCTTTTTCTTTTTAGAAGGAGGGCAGGGTCGGGGAGAAAGAATCTTAAGCAGGCTCCATGGTCAGCGGGGGACCTGATTCAGGCTCCATCTCAGGACCCTGTAATTGTGACTTGAGCTGAAATCAAGAGTCTGACTCTCAACCGACTGAGCCACCCAGGCGCTCCGATACTTCTTGCATATCTCCCATGGTGCCTGGCCCCGCCTGACATGGTAGACACTCAGCACATTTTGTTAGCAGAATATGGGCATGGCGCAGTAGGAAATGTATTTTCTACCATCTAAGTATGATTTTAGATTAGGCTAGCTGTCAACCCATTGGTATCTTGAGAGGATGCAGAAAAATCATACCAGATCCAGACTAGGTTAATGATGTGACTGACTTATTACCATCCTCAGTCATGAAGGAGGAGGGTGGCATTTACACAGAACTCCACAGCTAATCTATTAACAGTACCATGGCTGATAGCTTTCATCTTCTCCAAGGACAAGTCTGTCGACTCTCTCATTTCTCTACTACTGTACAACTTGAGGTGAGGACAGAAAGTCCCAAGTCCACATTACCCACACACAGAATCCACCAGATGAGGCGGGAGACTGTGGGAGCCACATGTCAAAGGATTTGCTGGGTTCTCAGGAGACTTGGATGACCTTGACCCAGGAATTCGTGCTAAGGTATACATTTCCGAGGGAACAGTGGATTTTACAGAGCTGAGTTCCATAGGCTTATCTAAAGTAATTAGTGAAGTGTACAAGTTTGAATTCACAGATATTCCCTGTACCAGCCTGGGTGGGGGAATCAGAAGATTTATGGAGATAAGCAGTCCTAGTGAGATATGGCAAATATCCCACACAAGCGACCAGTTGCTAGACATGAAAACCACACCCAATTTTTCTCCTTTGCCAGGGGATTATCACCCCCGGGGGTCTATCGAGCTGCCACCGTCCCCCTCACCAGCTCCAAATACCTTGGCCAATGCATCCATGCCATTTCATATACTCATCATCTGACTTACCTGCTATGCCACACAGCAAAACTGCATTTCATATAAGAATTCAGTCCCATAACAAGGGTGCTGGATTCACCATGTCAAGTTCCTTCTCACTGAGAGCAAGTTGGTGCAACCTCCTTGTGGGATGATTTGGAAATATTAATATTTAAAATACAAATATCCTCTGACCTAACAGTTCCACTTCTAGGAATTTTTCCCCCCACAATAATGAAACCAGGGCAAAACAAGTACACACACATGTGGAAATAATAATTTCAGCATGATTTATAAGAGGACGAGAGTAGACACGGTTACAGTGTTCTCTAATAAAGATGATAGGGGTGCCTGGGTGGCTCAGTGGGTTAAAGCCTCTGCCTTCAGCTCAGGTCATGATCCCAGGGTCGTGGGATCGAGCCCCACATCGGGCTCTCTGCTCAGCAGGGAGCTTGCTTCCCCCTCTCTCTCTGCCTGCCTCTCTGACTACTTATGATCTCTGTCAAATAAATAAATAAAATCTTAAAATAAATAAAGATGATAGTTCAGTAAATCCTGATACATCCAGACAATGAAACTCTATGAAGTCATGAGAAAGGAGGAGGTAAATCTTTACGTGATAGTACTACATACAGGACACGTTAAATGAAAACATAAAGGAGCAGAGGGATGGCAGTGTGTGCAGCATGTGTGGTGTGCAGATATCCCCTTGCATATAAAAGGAGTAATAGAAGGGCCTCAGGGGGGCGCAGTTGGTTAAGCTTCCAACTCTTGGTTTTGGCTCAGGTCATGATCTCAGGGTGGTGGGATCCAGCCCTGCATTGGGCTCTGTGTGGTCTGCTTAAGACTCTCTTTCCCTCTTCTCCTGCCCATCTCCCCTGCTCACCCTCTCTCCCAAATAACTAAGTAAGTCTTTTTTAAAAAGGGTACCAGAGCATTTATTGATTTAAACCAAATTACCAGCAAGTGCCTCTTCTCCATGTATTATTCACTTGCTACTGAGTCTATGGTAGAGTTCTGAGGACTCATATAATTTCACTTGTCCTAAGAAGCAATGACACCATTATCTCTGAATCAAAACAGAAAGGAAGGGCACCTGGGTGGCTCAGTGGGTTAAGCCTCTGCCTTCAGCTCAGGTCATGATCTCAGGGTCCTAGGATGGAGCCCTGCATGGGGCTCTCTGCTCAGCAGGGAGCCTGCTTCCCCCTCTCTCTCTTCCTGCCTCTGCCTACCTGTGATCTCTCTGTCAAATAAATAAAATCTTTAAAAATAAATAAATAAAATTAAAAACAAACAAACAAACAAACAAAAACAAAGGAAAAATAGGACTCAGAACCCAGGTGCCTCTTTAGAACCTCAGGGAAAAAACTGGGATAGATTTGCTGCCACTGCCCCTTTTCCTTTTTCTCCTCACTGCCACAGCCTTGCTCCTTTTAAGCTGATGGTGGGTTCTTGGAGGTGGGTTCATAGAAGTATCCTTTTCTTTTAAAAAAAAAAGATTTTATTTATTTATTTGACAGATAGAGATCACAAGTAGGCAGAGAGGCAGGCAGAGAGAGAGAGAGAGGAGAAGCAGGCTCCCTGCCGAGCAGAGAGCCTGACATAGAAGTATCTTTTTATAAAAATCTAGGATATTGAGCCTGGTGCTGGCTCCTTACACCATTTGCGGGTTGAAGAGCAGAGCTGGGCCCTGATTTTCATCCAGCAGCATAAAGTAAAGGGTGAATACTGAAGATCCCACCTATGTTTCCAGGGAATTTCCAGACCAGCAGTATGGTAGGGGAAGCTAGACTAAGGCATTAGGGACCATGAGATTCAGCCCCGAGCACTTAACCTTGGAATAGTCATATGATGAAAAGGATATGTTCATGAGGAATGTCTCAGTAGTTCCCAGTTTCTTAAGCTGGGTAACTTGGCTCTCTCAAGGCGGCACAGCATAGTTAGTAAGAGCAAGACTGTAGCCAGATTCTAAGGTTCAGTCCCAGTGATGCCCTTTACTAGCTATTTGATCTTGAAGAAGTTACTCTTTGGTCTTCATTTTCTCATCCGTAAAATGGAATCATTCCAGCACCTATCTCCCAAGACTATCATGAAGATTAAACGTGTAAATACAAGTAAAGCACATACCAAGTACTCCAGCAATGCTCCGTCCTTAAAAGCTAGTCTGTTCCAGACAAAGTCCTATTTCTGCCCAGTAAGCATTAAAAGCTTCAAACCCCTCCCTGCCTCTCCCTTCTCCAAGCTCCCCAAGGCCCTGAATTAAAATAACAGACCTGATCTTTGTCTCCTACGTTCAACAGAGCAGTTTTTCCTAAGCAATGCTGTCTAGTGCGATGCAAATTAGTGTAAACCATTCGTTTTATCTCAAAATCATTTCAGAATTCCGGAGTCATTCATTTCAAAACCAGACTTGCCTTTGTGCCTACTGATTAGTTCTTCTCTTGGGAGGTGAGAGTGTGGCACTTTCATTCATTCAGTGATTCGCTAGAAGTTGAAGTGCTCACAGTGGTGGTGATAGTGATTTCTGAACGGACCCATCCGAGCTCTGGGGCTGCTGTGGGAGCGACTGCCTCGCTGGAGGTTCTGGGCTCCATGCGTAGTGGATTCCTCACGGTGCAGGCAGGATATGCAAGTCCAGGGAGCGAGAGAGCTGTGGGATCCTGAACAAGCCCTCACCTGTCTGCCTCCGACTCTCATCATCTCCAAAACAAGGGCTGCCTTCGATGGACTGGGGTTCTTTCCAGTCCAAAAGACTCTAAGTAGATATGAACCCTATCTCAGCTGGGCTTTTTGTTTAAACTACATGGAAACACTGCCAGCTGACCCCAACACTGCCAGCACACACACATTGAAACACTAACAGCTCCCCTTTCCTGAGTGCTAAGTGCTAAGTGCCTCACATGCATCACTGTGCTTAATGCTCACGATAGACCTCCGGGGCAGCTATTCATTTTTTCAGCTACTCAGAGAGGCCAAGGTGAAGGCCAAAGTGGGAACGGAGGATTGTGGCCCCTCCTGGCTCCATACTGTTCTCTGTGACTAGATCCAAGGGACTCTCGGGCCCTCTGAGGGAGCCATGGGAGTGGTGAGGGTCCTGGAACTGAACTGTGCAATTCCCCTGAGGTTCTTGGCATGAAATGGTAGTAGCATCCTTGGATTTTCTACTATTCCAATTTTTTAAAAAAGATTTTATTTATTTGTCAGAGAGAGAGAGAGAGAGAGAAAGAGAGCACAAGCAGGGGGAGCAGCAGGCTGAGGGAGAAGTAGGCTCCCCACTGAGCAAGGAGCCCGATGTGGGACTCAGTGACAGGACCCTGGGATCATGACCTGAGCAGAAGGCATACGCTTAACCCACAGCCACCCAGGCGCCCCTCCAATTGGTTTTGTTTCAGCCATGCTGGTGTTAGGAAGCAGCGCCCAAGGAGCTCTCGAGCCCTCAAGAGCTCCCGTGGCAGACAGAGATTCTGCACATTTGATCCCCAACTTCCTTCCTGCCTCACAAAAATTCAGAGCTCTGCACGGTTGCACTCAGGAGAGAGAGGTCCCCTCCTGTGGACTGGCTTGCTACAGACCTCAGAGCAGGGAGGGGCCAGAGCACCAGGGACCAGACCTCACCTTCTGTGTCTGTTTCAGTGAAACCTTCTGTTTCAGTGCCCATGGTTGAGTCTTTGGCTTTACTGCCACTGCATATGTTCGGAGCCTTTATCTTCCAGCCCTGCTTTGAGCACTTCAGTCTGCCAGCCAATCTCTCTCTCTGTCTCACACACACACACACACACACACACACACACACACACACGTTCACACTCACTCATATTCTCATTCATTCTCTGTCTCTTTAAAGACATTTCATAGCTGAAAATAAACACATCAAAATGAAGACAGTGCCCTGTGAAAAGAAAGCGCATACAAAAGAATTAAAAGCCAGAGTTCTTAAAACCTCGGTCATTAAGAAACGTCTTTAGAACCATCCTCCTCTTTTCCAGGGCGGAGAGCTGCAATAAATAGAACTCATCAGAGACTCAGACATACTCAGAATAAGAAATGCACAGAGTTATTATGAGCAGCTGCATTCCGCTGAGTTCCTGGAGGGATGTGGGAGAAGCCTGGCATTCATTCACTGCTCTGGAAAAGGCTGATAACACAGCACCCAAAGGAGCAAGTTCCCAGCACTGTGGGGGGTGCCCACCGGGCAATAGTGTCCACACAGGAGGGGCCAGCCTCTCCCCAGGGCTGGGCATACTGGGCTTTCTCACTCCCACCGCTCAGCCACCAAGGGGCTAGCCACCACCCCTGTGCCCCCATCTTGGGCCTCCAGCCCCACCCCCCAGGGTTGGGGCAGGCTGTGAGGGAGGGTTTCCTGAGCAGCCCCTCTAAACCCTCTAAGGAGATAGACCATGGGCCCCCAGACTACAGCCCTCTTCACCAGCCCCTCAGGGACGAAAATCCTGCCATTTGCCGAAGGAAGGCACCACTTTGCTTCCATCGGGCTTTCACTTACGGTGGGGCCTTACCTCTGTATAGCTTTGAGCCATAGAATCATAGAATACCCAGTTAAATTTGAATTTCAGGTAACAAATAATGTTTCCATATAAATATGTCCCAAATACTGCACGGGGCAAACTTATGTAAAAACATCTTGTTATTTATCTGAAATTCAAATATAACTGTGTGTCCTGTATTTTATCCAGCAGCCGCACCTCCCTTATGATCCCTCCCTCTAGACCTTTCCAGGGAGTGTTTATTCTAGAAATGTGCTCTTAAGCAAAAATTTGCTCAGTTCTGATTCTCCCGGGATTGCTGAAAGGAAGGACTTCAGGGCACATCTACCAATAAAATCTCCACGGGTGGGTCCCAGAAATCCACATTTTATCCACTTGTTATTTAGGTGATTCTGATGCACATTTGTATTAGTATCTGTACATGTACTACTTCTGGGTAAATTGCCCTCCAACACAGAGGCTGAAAACAACCAACCTTTATTAGCTCAGAGTTCGTGGGGGTCAAGAATAGGGATGGACTTAGCTCTATGATTCTGGCTCAGGGTCTCTTGTGATGCTGTGGTCAGGTGTTGGTTCAGGCTGCGATCATCTCAAGACTCCACTGGAGCTAGAGAATCATTCGTAGGCGCCTTTGCAAGGCCTTCAGCAGGCTTTGGGTCTTTGATGGGTTTTAGCTGGAAACATCAGCTCCTCACCCACATGGGTCTCTGACTTTCCCCAGAGCTAGGGATCTGGGAGGCAGGGGCTTCCCCAAGACAAATTCCAATCTAGACCACACTCAGAGGAAGACAGTTTTAGAAGAGCATGAATACCAAGATGCAGGAATCACTGGGAGCTACCTTAGGGGCTGCTTACCCCTCCCCACCCCCACCGCAATATTCAAGTTTTCGAATTACTACTACAGTCCTCCACATACTTCAACCAAGACCACATTTTAAATATGGGAGCAAATTCTGTCTTTACTATTTTTTTTTTCTTTTTCTATCCTTCCTCCACATCTACCCCTTGGGGATTTGAGACAACAATAAAGAAAAAGAAATGGGAAGAAAAAGTAGTCAAAATGACAATCTTAGAATAGCCAGATGTTAAATTTTAAAATGTTTGCAAATACTGAGTAGAAGTAAATTCTATGCAAATCCCATGCATATGGAACTGTTGTCCTAAAACTTTCACTGCCCAGTGTGACTCCTGAGGAATCTCCTATGAGTCTGGTAACATAGTAAGTAAGGTGACCAGTTGTCTCAATTTGCCCAGGAGTCTACTAGGTCCTGGAAAACCCTTTAGTCCCAGGCAAAATGGTCTCCCCACTTCTTTCTTCCTTTTAAAGCTTTTATCCATTTATTTGAGACAGAAAAAGAGAGAGAGGCAGAGAATAGGTGCAGTGGGGAGTGGGGAAGAGGGAGAGGGAGAGGGCAAAGCAGGCTCCCTACTGAGTAGGAACCTGGACCTGACTCAGGGCTCAATCCCAGGACCCTGGCCCGAGCTAAAGTCAGACACTTAACTGACTGAGCCACCCAGGCACCCCAGTTGGTCTCCTTCTTAACAAGGAGCCAATAAGAAATCACATCATCCACTCTGCGCCTCTCCCACAGACTGAGTGGGTCTGTCTACTTCGTGTTGAGGTAGAGAGAGCATAGGCTTTGAGTTAATGTGTGCCCTTGGCTGTGGCCTTAAACTATCTCATTGAGAAGACAGGCACCAGAAATCCATTTTAGGGAAGCTTAACTACAATGACGTACATGGGATTGTCCCGTAGCCTGAGAGCTGCTGTATGGGTGACGGTCCTTCGCACTTTTCTGGAAAGGGCCACTCCTAGCATGAAAGATGGGACCACAACCCTTATACTGTTGGCAACCAAATCTGACATTTCTCCTTCAGCGAGGCTGGCTTTGCTGACCCCCTGAAAAGGGAAATGAAGGCCACAAAAGTCCCACTACACACCTTAATTTTTATCTTAATTTACAATTTAGTCCCCAAATTGATGTACTCTGTCTCCTTGTGAAAACACTAAGCTACCAAAAAGGACAGTCCTCTCTATTGTATCCTCAATGACAGGCTTCCCAGAAAATCTGTGCGAAGCCTTGATAGAAGAGACATGATTCATTTTCACAGCTCTGATGGTGTGACTCCCTCCTCTCAGAGAGAAAACCTGTCACCAGCGCTGTTCCTTCCTTCTCCCTTCTCCACTTCCATTCCTCAAGGTTTGGGAGATTTTTGTTGGTGGTGGTGGTGAGAAAAGCAGTGATCTGTAAATTGTGTTAAAGTGCTCATCCTCTTTTTTCCTTCTGCCTTTACCAGTTCTGGGCAGCCCTGCCCATTTAGATGATGAGAAGTTTCTAACTCAAAATAGGCATTGTGGATTTTTGAACTATCTTCCTGTGAGGTAGGCAGATTAGCAACAATGGCCTTAATTTACTTTTGGTCCACCGTTCTCCCCCACTCACCCCTGCACTCTAGCGCCAGAGCTGTGAGTCCCAGGCAACTGGCAAAGATGCTGGTTGGATTGTAATGCAAAAGACCATGTGGGTGTCATTGGTTCTCTACCACTTGGCAGTCATATAACTTGGAACTTCTCTCGGTCTCAATGAGAAGGATGAGATCTGGCTTTCCCGCAACATGAGGCAATGAAATATAAGGGTTTAGTTTTTATTAGAGTCCTTCCTTTGGCCGCTAGCTATCTGGCCAGCCGAATATTCCTCCAGTAGTATTATTCTCATTGTTTACTGGAGGAGAATTTCTACTTACTGACCTTAGCAAGCTTACCTAATAATTATAATAATCTGAATATTGCCACCCAACTGTTGCCTTATGATTTCTTTTTTATAGTTTTAACATTCAAAAAGGTGATTTTTGCCCCTGCACTTTAGGCCAGACTCCAAGGTGTGTCCTTCCTCTGACACACAAGATAGGGAGATTTCCCTTTGTGCAGACTAGAGCTCTGAGCTTCAACAGAGATACAGAGTGCTATGAAAATCTAGTTTTGAAGTCAGCAGTTCTACCTCAATAAAATTGATTTTTTTTAAAAAAGAACAATTATTTAAGCAAACCTTAAACAAGTACCATAATTAAAGAGAAGATTATGAACACATTTTCCCTCTGGTTCATTCGGTTGTATGCAAGCTTGTAGTTAATATATAATGAAAACATTACAACTGTATCAAACGAAATGACTAAAGGGGGGAAAAATGCTCACCTACAACCCTACCAGTCTGATACAATAAAGTACATTGTTACATTCCAGCATTTTATTTCTGAAGGAGAAAAATGGAGTGAGCAGGGCTCAAGACTCAGCCTTCTCCCACAGCCCTTCTTCCCTTTGCCGGGGGACCTGGGGACTGGGGTGAATTCAGTGACAAGCAAAGGCTCTTGGAAAATTCTTGATAGAGCTGGGCAAAGACGTTGTGATGGTGAGTCTGTTATTTGTCAACTTGGCTGGGCCACAGTGCCCAGATACTTGGTCAAACACCATTCTGGATGCTTCTGGGACGGTGTTGTCAGAAGAGATTAACATTTAAATTAATTAATGTTAATGATAACTACGTTAACATTAATGTGGGTGGGCTTCACCAATCAGAACAGAAGACAGGAGGGCTCCAACTGAATTTCTCAATGTCTCTCAGCCTCAATTTCCGCATCTCAAAAACTGAAAGCACTTTGAAACACTGCTGTATAATGTCTGATGTTATACTTACTTATCATATTTCCTAAGTTGACAGCAACAGCTAACATTGGAGGACTTCGTACATGCAAGGCTCTGTGCCAAGCACAGACATTATTTCATTTAACCCACTCCACAACCCCATCCAGTGGGGAGCAGTATTGTTCCCATTTTATAAACAAAAAAACCGAGGTATAGAGAAGTTAATCCAGTTGTCTTAGGTCACACAGCTGGGACATAGCAGAGCTGGGACTTAACTTGTCTAGATCTATCAGAACTAGGGAATGTTCTTCCTAATGATTAGCTCTGTGACCAGGGAGAGTTATTTAACTGCTTTGAATTCTGATATTCTGGTATGTACCGTGGGATACTGGTCTAGCTCCTAAGCCTGTTGTGAGAATTCGGGGAATCCCATTTGGGAAGGCAGCTAGCACGGTGCCTGGTGTGCACTCACAGAGTGCAAGGAGAATTTCTGTATAGATCCCCCACGTCCCATACTGCCAGCCCTTCTGCAGAGAGGACAGCCTGATCACGTGTAGAATCGGGACAGCAGCCAGACTGGCTGTAAATCAATGACCGACCTGCCACATCTATCAAAATCTTGTTTGAAGAAATATTCTTCCTGAAAAGAATCAATGAATTTGAACAGATTTATGTTAAGACTTTTAAAATGTTAAATGAATATCTTCTTCTTGAATATATTTGAGGGGACTAAAGTGCTCTAAAACTCAAATCTTTTTTTTTTTTTTAAACTCAAATCTTTTAACAAATCATTCCTTAAAATACAGATGAAATACATCTTATATTTTTAAATATAGCCATGACATTATTGCGCTAGAGCGCTAGGACCACCATAACAAAGTACCACAGTCTGGGGGGCTCAAACAACACAAATGTATATTCTCACAGGTCTGGAGGCTACACATCCAAGATAAAGGTGCTGGCTTGGTTTCTTCTGAGGTCTCTGTCCTTGGCTTGTAGATGGCCATCTTCTCCCTGTGTCTTCATATTGTCTTCCTTCTGCGCCCATCAGTGTCCTAATCTCTTCTTATAAAGACACCAGTTATATGGTGTTAGGATCTACTTTAATGACCTCACTTTAACTTAATTACCTCTTTAAACACTCTATCTCCAAACAGCACTTTCAGAGGTACTGGGGGTTAGGATTTCAACATATGAATTTCAGAGGGGCACAATCCTGTCCATAATAAATACATATTAACCACATTCACCAGAAAAATATATTCCTCTCTGTTGGACATCTTCAGAATGATTGACTATGCATGAGGCATATATTTATATTCACTGACTATATTTGAGACAAATATATGCATGAATATATTCATACATTGAGTACGCCTTGAAACAAGCTTTGGGAAACTGGTTATTTTGGTAAATTTGACAAGTTGGCCATATGGTAAATTGATACTTTGTTGAACGGTCTCTGAGAATTAACAATTTGGAATATTGATCCAGAGCTGATGTAAAGTCTGTGTGAGCTAAGACTACTGGGACCTCCCTGCCCCCCCAAGAATATCATGCTGTTATCTGAGAGAAAAGCACCCAAAGCCGGCAGCACCAGCCGAAACAAAGCAGCACTTAGTTGACAGGTCACCAGCAAGGGGCCTTCTGGGGGAAGAGGGGAGGTTGGTCAGGGGTACTTGGGAACTTGGGGAAGGCCAGTTCAGTGGGGTGCCCCCTAGGGGCCTCAGGATCCTGGTACCTGGGGTGAGGGCAGGGGAGTGAGGGAAAGAGGACCCTCAGGAGATCTGTTTCCCAGCTTTGCTTTTCTTTAGCTTCCCTTTGCCGGGATCTTCCCCCATCAGGCCACACAGCTGTTTCTGTGTCACAGAAAAGTCACCCCAGCCATGGATCCTTAGCAGCATAAGCTCCTTCACGTGGGGACCCAAGTCTCCTTTTTGATTCACTTAATCGCGAAAACCCTGGGAAATCAGTGGTGAACACCTTGCCCCTCCACATCCACGCCCGAATGCAGCTCCCTCTTCTTTCCTTCCATTAGTCTACCAGAGCGGGGGACCCTCTTCCTTCGAGAACCAAGTCATCTGCCCATGCCCGTGCTCTGGATCGCATTCCTTCCATCTGGGATCCTCCCAATTTCACGTCGTGTCCCTGCCCCCAGGCATCCCCCTTTGTCTTCAGCCACCATCTCTCCCCTTTCATCCTTTCCGACCTGCCTTCTCTCAACCCTAACGCTCTTGATCGTACCAAACTCTACGATGGAAGCTACTACACTTTCTCCACTCTATGGCCTCACTTTGTACTGACATCTGCTTATGTTTATACTCCCTAGGGCCTAGTCACACATTGCAGGTGCTCCAGAAAGGACAGTTGGATTAATTAATTACTGCCCTGGATAATGGAATCTTTCTCTAGTAATAAGTGCAAGGATCACGCAGGATGTGAGATGCTGTTCTTGTCTTCAAGGAGGGGACCATGGTGTTAGCAAGATGCATGAGACAAGAAACATGTAAAAATGTCACCAAAGCTCCACTATGGACAAACAGAAGAGATTCTTTAGAACGGAGGCATCTGGAGAGGCCTCTGGGCTAGACAAACTCCTTCCCGTTCCCAACCAGCACTTACATGATGCGAATCAACAAAGTCAGAGTCAAGTGCAAGGACCAAAGGGGATCCTCGGCCCCTGTGCCATGACCAGGGGTTTACGTAAAGTGAATGTAATGAGTATTTGGGACTCTCTTTTGTTGAAGAGGATGGTGTCCTTGGAAGGAAGAAGGCGCCAGTGGACAAATGGGCTCTGAGCCGTGAGCAGCTCAGAGCCTGAAACAGCAGGCGCAGCAATTCCTCAGTGTCTGAGGCCTGACACTGGAACCAGGAGCCAGCTGGGAGTGTGCCGCAGCTTCTCCAGCTGCAAGGGATGAGGGGATGCTTTGAAGACAGAGTACGCAAGGCCATCTCAGAAGGATTCTCGGCACCCTGCCCAACGTCGCCACCACCTTCAGGACCTGCCTGTCCACGCCGCTGCAGAACTTCCTCTCTCTGAGCAAAGTTGGCAGCTGAGAGCAAACACCAGTGGGTTCCTGCAGCTGAGCCCTCCCGTGAGTTTCAGCCCTGGGGAGAGCCCTGTCCGATGAGCCAGGGCCTGAGGGGTCTCGGCACCTCTGCAAGCCCAGTGTCTAATGCCCTGGTCTCCAAGGCTGGGCTTCCGATGGGCTAGGGGCTCCCACAAGACAGAGCAGGGTTTACCGCCTACTTTGGAAGACCCGCAACCCTAAAGTCTTCCAGGGACAATGAAATAAGCCACAGTGTGCAGTTGAGGAAAGTTGGAGAAGTCAAAGGAAACCCATTTGCAAAACCAGTCCAATCTTCTATGCTCTCATTGTAGTAGTAGTAGTAGTAACAGTAATAGTATTAGTAGTAGTGATAAGGAGGAGGAGGAGGGGGATAAAAAGTATTTATAAAATGACTGGCATGTCTTAGGCTCTGTCCTACAGCATTTAACTCCTTCCAGGAACTGCCTCCTGTCCATGCAGCCGGCAGCTCACAATGCCGTGGTATCCCCCCACCTGCCTCAAGGCCTGGTCCACCAGCCACAAAGGAGGTGACTCTGTCTCTCCATATCTCCTGTGAAGAGAAAAAGTGAGGGCGAAGATTGATAAAATGGGGCCCGAGATCAACTAGAGGCTGAAGGGAAAAGGCACTGAGAGACCAAGGGGAACTATCAGCTAAACACACCTGCCCGTTCGGAGATGAAGCAGATCCACAGACAGCTGCTGTGAACAGAGAGCTCGCAGTCGGGGAGAAATGCCTCTGTTTACTCCCCGAGCGGAGCGTGCCTGGCTGCATCGGTGGAAGGAGGAATCACGCCTTTTGTCAAAGGTGAGCACCAAACACAGTAGCTCACACTTCCATTCGGCTTTCAAGTGGAACTTTGGCTCTCACAGCCATTTTCCTGTTTGAGTACCTTAAAAACTCTGTGGGTGGACAGAACGAATATCACCACTGTTGTCATCATCCCCATCTTACAGGTGAAGAAACAAATTCAGACTGAGGGACTTGCCCAAGGACTCAGCCTGTCAGCAGAGGGGATAGGACTTCAGCCTTCACCATCTGGCCTGCATCTAGCCCAGAAAGTTTCCACCAAAAGATGCTGAGGCAAATCTTTAGTCAGGAGAGGGACAGGACCACTGGAGGGGACTCTGAGTGATTCTCCGAATCACAGTCTATGCTCGGCAGCAAAACCCCCTGGGACTTCATGGGTCAGCCTGAGAGTTGCAAGAACTCTCCTGCGGTTGGAGAAACATTTCTTTTTTTTTTTTTTAAAGATTTTTATTTATTTATTTGATAGACAGACAGAGATCACAAGTAGACAGAGAGGCAGTCAGAGAGAGAGGGGGAAGCAGGCTCCCCGCTGAGCAGAGAGCCCGACGCGGGGCTCGATCCCAGGACCCCGAGATCATGACCCGAGCCGAAGGCAGAGGCTCAAACCACTGAGCCACCCAGGTGCCCCTGGAGAAACATTTCTGAGGAGATTCATAAGCTATAGCCATTTCATTCTCTTCCTGAGCACAGGAGGATGAAGAGGCCTCAGTCCTGGGCTCTCTCCTTACAGAATTCCACTCTCCTTGCCAGGTCCTCAAGGAAGGACAGCAAACAATGCCACTCTTTTTGCTCTAGAATTACGGTGACATTTTCAAGTCTATCTGGCAAGATGGGCCTGTGTTCTAGAGACACCGGTAAGAAAAATAAAGCTGCGCAATTCTTCCAGCCTTTTATCAATTAATTATAAACCTACATACAGCCTTCACCCTTCCTTATAGACACACCATCATTCTCTCTGCTCACATTACACAGGTCTGGGCAGAGATCTTTATCTAAATGCAAAACTCTGAATTGCTAAGTGGCAATATTAGCTTAAGTCTTAGGTTAGCTCTGATCACATTAAGCAAGATCACATAAAGCAGCACTTATATCAGTTTTGACAGTCCTGAACCCATCCAGATGCAACCCGCCATTTAATCTGGTTTCCTACTGGTTGCTAATTTAATTCTCCTATAACTGGGGCCAGTCATCTGTCAATCATCAAAGCTGTATTTAATATCAACCTAGGGCTCTACTGTGGGAGCAGAAAGTGAATGGTTGTCTTAGGTCTTTCATAAATTAGCCCTTGTGAGATTTAGGGATAATTCTGGAAGCTTTTGAAATGCATGCTGTTATTTTAGATATATATTTTTTAAATCTCAATTTGGTTTTAAGATATGTATATAATCACAATAGAAAAACTTTAGCCATCCCATAAAAGAAGTCACAATTTTTAAAATTACCTTATCAGTTTATTTGGAATAATATGATATGAGTAAAAATTGTATTGACAGTTTCAAATCTGGTAATATAGAAAAAAACCAGTCTCATTGCAATCTTTTCAAATACTTGCTCTGGACTAGTACATCTAAAGTCCAGCGGAATGTGTATCTGTAACATCTCGAATCCCCAAGAGTCAACTGTGCCCCTATGGCAGGGCTCCCTTCCGGCATATACTGGGAAAGGGGAGATTCTATCTTGCATCCCTCCGAGTAGCCACCCAGTATAGGGGCTTTCCCTGGTCTTCCAGCTCTGCCCAGTCCATCCAGTAAGCAAGCTCTGCCTCGCCTTTCCAAACCTGGCCCCAAGCAGAGGACACTGCTCTCTTCCTGTGAGGCTCCCTAGAGGGTAATGTGGGCAAATATATTTCTCACACTGGCCTCTTCACTTTCTGCTTCACTTTCACCCAGGTGTCACTTTCCTGAAAGCTGTGTCACTAAAGGGAATGACAATAAGAGATAAAAACTAAAACCCCACACAAAATGTGGCCTTTACTCATCATCCAGGAAAAAAGCAGCAATGAAGTTTAACCTTTCTTAGACGACCCTTTCCATCCCTAATCTTCCTCGCCGGGCTTCACACCTTATTGCCTAAGGACCCTCCTAATACATGTTGTAACTTTCCCTTCACTTTCTAGGCACCCCCTAACCTTGGGGGTTAGTCCAGTTCCAGCATCTACCCTAAGCAAGTCATCTTCTTGACTCCTGAGTTATTTCTTCTAAATAAGAGTTCTAGGATGGAATTCATCAAGAGATGGAGGCTTGAACATTTTCTGGGTACAAAGGTGGTGGATTTGTTCCTTTGTTAACACATGAAATCAAACTATTCCTCCAACGGGTTTTCGTTTCCTCGCTTTTGCTTTCTGACTAGTTTTATGATGTTTACTTTTGTAATGTGGTAGATTAAGATTTCCATAGTATGATCAGCAACCAACACTATTCTAGAAAGCTTGTAAGTCAACTGCTAACATGATTGGGCTGGTATTATGGACAAAATGAAGGCTTAGAAAGCAAATCACTTCCTGAGGAAAGCAGTGGTTGAAAAGGATCTTAAGAAAGGAGTAGGAGGGTTTGAAGAGCAGAAAAGCTTGAACACTCTACCAGTTAGGACCTGCTCTACTATAAGGAAAAGAAATCAAATCCCAAAGGTTAACTTGGTCATAGAACTGGGGAGTCCAGGAAGTACAGCTGGCTTTAGGCATGGTTGGTTCCAGAGGCTCAAAGGGAATCCCAGTTTCTCTCTTTGCTTCTAGAATCTCCTTTCCTCTGGGTTAACTTTTGTTCTTGGGAACTCAAGGCTCATTTCACCATTAGCATTAGCTATCCTAGAGAAGAGGGAGTGCCTCTTATCCAGGAAGGCGCTGGGGAGGGTGCGGTAGGTTGGGTCATGTGACACCCACCCCTAAATTGCAGCTGAGGACATGAAGCAGTTTGGCTGGGTTTGATTACAGGGCAGGCAGAAGAGTCAGTGCAGTGGGTTCTGAGAAATTTGGTCTTTATCAGACAATTGGGAGAGGGTCTGATAAAGTACAGAAGTTATTGCCACAATTGCCCACTGTATGAAAAGATCATGAGTAAAGACAAGACCAGTAAAACACACTGTATATCCAGAAACATCCATTTCAGCAAAAGAGCAAGAGACGAGCGACAGGAGTATACTGGCAATGATATTGAACGTCCAGCAGGCTCTGGGGACGTTTCTTTTTCTTTTTCTTTTTCTTTTTTTTTAAGGTTTTATTTATTTATTTGACAGAGATCACAAGTTGGCAGAGAGGCAGGCAGAAAGAGGCGGGAAGCAGGCTCCCCATTGAGCAGAGAGCCCGATGCGGGGCTTGATCCCAAGACCCTGGGATCATGACCCGAGCCGAAGGCAGTGGCCTAACCCACTGAGCCACTCAGGCGCCCCTCTGGGGACGTTTCTGAGCAGGATGAACGGTTCGGAGCTCTGAGTTAGCAAAGTGCTCTGTCACCATTGTTTGCACAGATGTGTGTGGAAACACACCTGAAGTGGGAGACTATGATGGGAGCATAAATTAGAGGTAAAGAGGCCCGAACCTGAGGGGATAGCAATAAAAACAGAAAAGGGAGAAGGACTGTGAGTCCCTCTGATGGGGGATTCAATGACCCACTGGTTTTATGAAGTGGCAGAAGGAATTAAAGATGGTGAGAGGATGGTACCATGAGTGAGACTAGGCAGTGAGGCAGAAGAGTCCCCTCCTGCGATCGTCCCTGATCAAGCCCGAGTTAACCATACTGTCCTTCCTACAGCCGCTGGAGCTAATTCAAACCTTAATTATTGCACTTACCCCAGAGATGCAATTCTTTTTGCACGTCTATCACATTACGGATAAGTGAGCTGCTTAAGGGTACAGACTGCATCTGATTGATTGATTTGGCCCTAGTAGCTAAGAGAGTACAAATGTGTATACTGGACATGTACAGATACCTGTTTCTGTACCTGTTTGTTAACTGAAAGAGTAAATATCTGTGGGGTGTCTGGATGGCTCAGTAGGTTAAGCCTCTGCCTTCGGCTCAGGCCATGATCTGGGGGTCCTGGGATGGAGCCCCGCATCGGGCTTTCTGCTCAGCAGGGAGCCTGCTTTCCCCTCTCTCTCTGCCTGCCTCTCTGCACTTGTGATCCCTCTCTGTCAAATAAATAAATAAAATCTTGAAAAAAAAATAAAAGGGTAAAATATCTGTGTTGAACCAAATTGGAGAAATCATGGAGGGTGGATTTGATAATGGGAGAAGGGAAGAGAATGTCTTGAGATCCTTTATACCAGGTATTATTCTAGACACTTTACATATGGGACCTCGGCTTCAGGTTAAGTGTGCAAAAACTAAAAGCAACAAACTGTATTTCATCTGTTGTCCCTTTTATAGTTATTTAAGGAGTCTCCAGTAACTTCTCTGCTCAATTCTGCTCTTGCCCTCTGCAGCACTGGGATCTCCATGGTTTCAAGGGGGCTATTTCTTTCTTTTGTGTTGGTATTACATTCCTCTGGGAAGTACCAAACCCCTAATGCCTAGTATCTTATTAGTGCCTTCCAGATTTTTAAATTTTTGGTAAGAGCAACCTCTTGAGTCTCCTCCCCTTAACCTCTCCGTCCTCTCCGCTGAGGAGGGTGGAGTCTATGGAGGAGGTGAAAAAGTCAGGGCAGGACACACAAGTAATTGATTGGCAGGCTGCAAAACGGAACCCCTCCTTTTTGGCAATTGAGGCTTCTGTTTGTTTTCCCCTGGATCACGTTAAGTGTTGTTTGCTTAGGGTGACTTCTCTCACATTTCCCCAGTTTACAAGACTTGGCTGCTCTCAATTCTCAGAGCGAGCTCAACAGCTGAGGCTTCTGTAGAGAGACGCCTTCCTCCATGCTCTCATCTCCATTTACTAGACTCAACTAGAGTTGAGCCGTCTCCATGGCGCTAGCCAGTGCACGGCTTTCTTCTTTCATAGCAAGGGATGTTAACATTCAGAGGTCACGTTGCCCAAGGACATACAGGTGGAATAGTTAGTAATCAAGTGAACGATCTTCTCAAGAGAAAAACAGAATGTTCAAGCTTGGGTGCATAACGGGAAGGTGACCAGACATAGCATGGAACTGGGGCTGTCTCCCAGGGTTAACAGAGAATTCTGTTCCTCCTGCCACACTGAGCCACTACTGTGCTCTCCTCTTCCTTAGGATCTCAGATTAACAACCAGACACTCCAGACAGAGAGTAACAGACTGAATGTGGGTGTCACATATATGCCTGAGAGCGCAGAGAGTTTTGGAACAATGAAGCTAAAAAAAAAGGATCTTTGTGACAAGATTTAGAAAGAAGACAGCTATTTTAAAAGCATATTTTTGGGGGCACCTGGGTGGCTCCATCAGTTAAGCTGAGCTTGATTTCAGCTCTGGTTATGATCTCGGGGTCATGAAGTCAAGCCCCAAATTGGGCTCCACAATGGGCATGAAGCCTGTTTAAGATTCTCTCCCTCTCCCTTAACTTCCTTCCCACCCACCCCCTCTAATAAATAATAAATACATACATACATACAAAAAAATAAAGGCACATTTTTGTACCTACATTTATAATTGTCACAGACATCCAAAGACACTTTCTGGTTAAACATTTATTATCTGTGAGAATGTAAGACTTGTGTTTCCTGTTTTTAAGTTTCGAGAAACCAGGCCTATGCGAATTATACGCCATGAGAGTATTCTTTATACTCATTCTGAATGCGAGTGTAAAGCTTCTCATCTAAGTTTCGGATGAAATATGCTCTTTACATTTGGAGTACCCCGATATGCAGCTGTACTGTGTGTGCAGTACGAGAAGACCTTTTTTTTTTTTTTTTAAAGATTTATTTATTTATTTAGAGAGAGTGAGTGTGCCCCAGTGGGGAGCGAGAGGGATAAAGGAAGAGAAAGAATTTCAAGCAGACTCCTCCTAAATGTAGAATCCCCCCCATGCGAGGGCTTGATCCCACAACCCTCAGATCATGACCTGAGCTGGAATCAAGAGTCAGACGCTTAAGCAACTGAGTCATTCAGGCGCCCCACAAGTGGGTTTTCAGGACACACTCCTAAAAGAACAAGGTCAGGTGTTGGGGTGGATACATGGACGTTTGTATTGTACACTCTTAACTGTGGTAATGATTTATTAAAGCAATGGTGAGCCAACACGTGGACCTGGAGCTCACACTGTTCATGCCTGGGTTTCAGGAAATTAACAAACTGGAACAAAAGTTAACTTTAAACAAATTACCCAGGACCATTTAAAAGCACTGATCCATCAAGGGTTTAACAGACTGCTAGTACTACTTCATGAAAGCTAGTAACAGGAAGGAGACCTGCGAACTACTCAAACACTAAACCCTGTAAAACCTACATCTAGCATAGCTCTTTTCCAAAAGCCTTCAGTTTGCTCTGTGAGGGAGAAATAACAGTTTTCAGCCTCATAAATATTAAAAAGCGCCAACTTATGCTTCACCAAGATAAATTACTGTATTATAGGTTAAGGAATGAATGTTTCTAAAAACTAAAACCAGCTATTCAGTGTTCATGACAATCTTTCCCATCAGTTGAAAATAAAAAAGGTCTTAAAAACTTAACAAATGCAGGTGAGCCCACGTGCCTCTTTCACCGGCTGAGGAAGCAGCTACAATTCAAGGCTCTCTTGTTCTTGTCTGTCGGCACAGGCTCCCCCAGGCAGCCGGAGAGACTAGCTACACTGAGCTCCCGCAACGCATCACATACGTTCATTACGTGGACAAAGATCGCTTCCTTGGGAGGTAGCTGCTACACTGCCTTGCTCTTTTAGAGTTAATACATCCAAACTTTGAACATAGTTATGTAGATGCATTGAGTCCCTCTTCCGAAAAATGACCTGCTGCTGTACATTCATCACCTGCCTCCTAACTGGTCTCAGTTTTACAGAGATAAGAACCATGGAGGAAAGAACTGGCTGAAGGTCCGGGGAGGTGGAATGGTAATCCTGGAGCTCCAGCCAGCAAGGCCAGGCTCCTATACTTAGAAATGTGTCTCTTGTACCTATTGGCCTTCGAATGCCCATGACTCTTACTTTAAAACCAAAAAAATGAATGGGAAACAAATGTTTTTCTTTCACTCCATTTTCTTCCTCTTTCTAGAACTGCTTACTTGTTCAAATAAAGGAGATGGAACAGCATTCTCAACCTCCTCCTACCCCAAGGGCCATTGCTATCATGAAGGGGGAGTGATGGGTACAAGGGCCCTACACTCTCAAAAAAATGTCCAGATTTTACATTGAAATATAGATAAAAATTGACTTACATTATATACATTTTCCTAGTCCCTACACCTCTATTATAATCACATTTTTTGAACACTTACTATGCGCCTGGTACCTAAGTGCATTACATGTATTAAACTGGTTTAATCCCCATGGCAAACTACTAGGTAGACACTATTATGACCTTCACCTGACATGTGAGAAAACAGGCACACAGTTTAAATAACTTTCTCAAGGTCACACAGATAGTAAATGGCAGAACTGGAATTTAAGCCCAGATAATCTGGTCGTTAGGCCTATGCTCTGACACATGGTTTTAAGAATGCACATGAGAACATTATCATGGAGATAATTTGCTCTAACACATTTTTAAGTCCATTATTTGAAAATTACCTTGTTATAAACAGAAATTATCTTGTTACGTTATTGTGTGAAAACACCAGAAAACACCTCGTAGATCATCCAAGCTACCACTGGAATGACCTGAACCAAGATGAGCTTCCTTTCCAGGGCTTTCCCATCTGGCCATTCTTTCCCAAATCATAAGTAGATTTCAAATGGTGGCTGCTTCTCTATCTGTCCTTTCTGGTGGGCAATGAGATCACTAAGGAACATTTCCAGGCAAAATAGTTTGATCTTCTTTTGTCTCTCAGTCAGGTTGGGGGCCACAAGCAATAGGGCACATGGCCCAGACCAGTACACCTTACACTGGCACAGCTTGATGGCATAAATGGCATGACCACTGATTTCCAGGATCACTACTCTGTCCATGACATCTAGCAGCTTACTGGTGAACAGCTTCTGCTTCTCATTGGTGATACGCTCTGGACCTGGGAACTTGACCTGCTCCAGACTGACAGGAGCTCCTCCTGGTCAGGCATGGGACCCAGGTCCCCATAGAATCTACCTCTCAATTGATGGACTCACTAAATTGTCACAAAACTCCAACCAATATTTAAGAACCTAAGACAATATCCTAAATGACCCCAAGTAAGTAAACAGTTTTAACCCAATGCTTTCTTACTCAAAATTATATAAAGTGAAAACTTCGCTTTTTCATTACTTGACGAATTTTCAGTAAAATTTTGTCGCCACAACTTCTTTCTGTAGTAGCTTGGAGATCTCTATGGTATGACAATGGACTATTCTACTTTTACAATGTTTACTATCAATGCACCAAAAGCTCTTCCAAATCCTGATGTTCCTTGAGGAAAAAGACCAAAAGTCAAACAGAAGGCCTAAGCCTGCAGGACTGTGGTAAAGCCAGAGCTTCAGTCTTTTGATGTAATAGCTACTTATTACTCTAGTGAGGAAGGTACACTGGTTTGGAAAACTAATTAAAATTAATTAGAAGTTTCAAACACCTCAAACATAAAATCATGCCTTATATAAAAGGTACTTTCAAGGTCGATTTAATTTTCAGAACCTGACCAACTAATTCAGCCTCTTAAAGGTCCCTCACAGAAGGTATCAATAGCAGAGAAATGGTCTAAGAATTGCAATTTCTGTAGCTTTACAAATAATATTCAGAAATTCAAAAGGCATATCGGATTGCAAGGGACAGAAGAAGTCAAATACAATTTTATAAGAAAAAAATCAGCTTTACCTACACTATTGTTATGGTCTGCATGTTTCTGCTTCCCACCCACAACCCAGCCCCAAAATCTTATGCTGAAACCTATCCCCCATTGTGATAGTATTTGGAGGTGGGCATTTGAGAGATGAGTATGTCAGGAGGGCGAAGCTCTCCTAAATGGGGTCAGTGTCCTATAGGAGACCCCAAGGAGATCCTCTGCTCTTCTGCCATGTGACGTTACAATGAGAAGAGAGCTGGTAACGAAGCTGGTGCCTTGATCTTGCTTGCACTTCCTGGCCTCTGGAACTGTGAGAAAGGTTTGTTTATAAGCCCCCCAGTCTATACTTTGTTCTAGCAGCCCAAACACACTAAGACAATCATGCTGTACTTGAAAGCAACTCCTGATAAGTAGCTTGATTCTTTAAAATCTAATTTAGTTTACCTTTAAAATGGCAAGTGTGATTCCATTTCAAAATGTTCTATTTTAACAACTTCCTTTTTATAAAATGTTTAAGGATAAAGTCAAGCAATGCCATCTACAGGGAAACTTTAGAACAACAGTCCTATTTCTATAACCCACACTTCTTAAAATACAGTAATTATAGTCTGAGTTAATATCGCAATGGCATCCTTTAACAAGATAACTTTTAAGAAAAAGGTAGCTGTGTAAAAAATCCCACCATCATTCTGGATTAATAATTCTTAAAATAATGAAAAATAACCTAACTTCACTCCCAAGTTCATGAAACCTAAGATTCACAGACCCTTGGTTGTGAACTATACCTGATTGAGATAACACGTTGTGCAATTTCAAAGACCTTTAGTTATAACTGGTTCACAGGGGAGACTCAAGTCCTTGGAGTCTAGCCTATAACAATTTAATTTTTCCAGCTATTAGACTCCCCTTTCTTCTTGAGTAGCATCACCTTTGCCTTCTTGACCAGGTTCTCCAAATTTTCAGGTAAACAGTCAATTTCTAAAGCTCTGTCCTATTTATTTTAAAACCTATTTTGTAGATGATTCCACATCAGATTCAAAGCTCCTTCCCTCCCTATGCAGTATAGACCCACTCTAATCATGGATGGTTTATTTTTGTATTTCTTCTCCCTCTGCTCCCTTCCCCTTGGGAAACAGATGCTAGGGTTCCTTAACACAGCAGTTCTCAATTTATGCTAAACTCAAACCACCTGGAGCCCTTTAATAAAAATCCCATGCCTTTAAATTTAACTGGGACCCTTGAGGCGCCTGGGTGGCTCAGTGGGTTAAGCCGCTGCCTTCGGCTCGGGTCATGATCTCAGGGCCCTGGGATCGAGTCCCACATTGGGCTCTCTGCTCAGCGGGGAGCCTGCTTCCCTTCCTCCCTCTCTGCCTACTTGTGATCTATCTCTCTGTCAAATAAATAAATCTTTAAATTTAACTGGGACCCGAACATGGCTTTCGTTTGCTTTTAATTTTCCAGGTGATTCCATGTGCAGCCTAGTTTGAGGAACACCGCCTTACAATGGGGCCACCTTAATGGGCTATAACTGCATTCTGATAACTGGCCTGTGGGTTTCATGGTGCACAGTGGCAAGCCCCCACTCAACTAGAGGTCCAGAGGTTCATTCCTGAGCTGTCTTCTCACCTGACCCCAGCCCTGGCAGTCCCGGGGGATTGGAGTTGGTTGTATTCTGGTTGATCCCCAGTCCGTGGCATCACAACTCACTCCTCTTCTGCACCTGCCTTTGAACTTCTCCATGTTGCTGCTCAAGTCCTCTGGCCTCCAACTCCTATATCAACAGCAGCTGGCAGGACCCATCTTTAACATCTCTCTGCCTGATAATCCTCACCTCTCCAATTTCATTCCCATGCTCTGAAAAAAAAAAAAAAACCACAGATGTGCTAATCTGCTGGGTAAACTCAACCAGGTGGAGAAAATGCTGGGCTCCTCCTCCTAGAAGCATCTTTAATCTTGAGTTGCTCCCTCACGCCTCTCTCCTGTGGTTTCTGAGTGCAGATGAAGAGTCCAAAGGACTCATGAGAGTCCCCAGGACAAAATCCCATTCCCCAACACTACATTCCTCAAAAAGACCTCTCCCAGGCCTCTCTGGCTGTCTGCAGAATGGTGGGTGGTGATAGGGCAGGTTCTTTGGAACTGGCAGTCCCCAGTAAGCCCTGCAGTGCTCACTGGTCCTACCAAACCAGTGGTTCTTTGGTCTTACAATGTGGAGACTTGGTACCTTTTTCTTTTTTAATTTGAAATGTGGTACTTTTTAATCTCTGCTCTGGCTTTATTCCAGAATAGGAAAAAAAAAAAAAATCCCATGATTTAATGTTACAAATTACTTAAATCTACATTCAGTAACTTAGGTCAGTTCTCCAGAACAGATGGCGATGAATGTATGCAAGTGAGGCTTTAAGGTGATAAATTAAGTAAGGGAGCGGGAATAGGACAGGGAAGGGAAATAGGCACACATAAGTAGTAAAGGCGTGATTCTGGCGAAGCTGTAGAGGCTGACTTCAACCCAATTCCTCCAGAAAATTTTGGAGTGTAAGGTGCACCTTTGTGAGGTAAAGGAGCTGGGCTTTCCTACAGGAATGCCAAGGGGCACTTTAGGCAGAAGACCCAGAGGTAGTGAATATTGGAAGTATAGTGAAAAGAAGAGGAGGTTGAAAAGGGATCGAGAATCTGAATGGATTACTATAGCTGGTCAATGTCAGACTTATTCAAGTTTCACAGTGTTATGGAATAGGCTAGAAAGTAGTCATCTGTGCCAAGACTTCACTAATAATAACTGGTGCTACCTGTAACTAACAAAGAATCATGTATTTAGGTTAAACTGTCTGTAAACTGGTTAATGAAATGCTAAGGGCTGTATGAACAAGGTATTTTGAAAAAGAACAGCAAGACAAACTTTAAAGACCAAAGGAAGCCTGAAGGAAAGAATGGTTCTTTTCACTTGGATCTTTGATTTCTCTAAATAGGGTTTCTTTTTCTGGAAAGCCTGATTTAGATATTCATTTTCTTCAAAGCTATTTCTGAAACATTCACAAAAATCACAGGATCTCAAAAACAATGTTTATTTTAATACATAAAATGTGCCACCTAGCACCAATGCCTACAGATACCAGAATTCTATCCAGTTAGTATTACTCTTCACAACTGGTGTAACTGAAGTCCTTGAAAGATCAGTCTGTGAGATGATTATCAATGTAAGATAAAACAGAGAATACATAGAATCAAAACACTTGGTAAATATATAGAGAGCCACATTTGTAGTTATTTAAAAACATTTCTCTGTTTCATGTAAACACTGGTGATTTTAGCCATTTTCCTGGAAGATACACGTGACGAAAAGTGCACAAGCCTGAAACTGGACTCTTACTCTTGCTGCATTCGCAAACGAAAAAGTTTGTAAAGATACCTTTTCTTTCTCCTGATTTCTCACTTTCATTCCTACCAACTCATTACAGTATAAATTACTATCTAACTCACACAGACATGTATGGTGGAGGAAAAGAATAAAACTTTGGCTAATAGTATACAAAACAGCATTTTCGGGTTTTTAAGAACATTTTGATATTAATGCTATCGAAGTGGAAGGTACATACGATAAAAACCAATGCATAATTACATTAAAATAAAAACCAACTTTTAGATTTGTTGATCTTGACAACAACTAAATTTTACTAGTTTCAACTTAAACAGAATTACATAGTAATAGATGTCTCTCTTTAGAAACTGGATCAATTCATCTCCAGTTTCCTGACAATAATGCCAAGTCAACCATGCCACTTCACTGTTTACTTCTGGTAGACTTAAGGCAAACCTCAACACCTATCTTTCATTTGAGGAGTGACTGATACACAATTTTCTTTTAAGCAGAACTTGAAGCTGAGCTACAAGTAAACTAAGGTGGATTTCAGGCCCACTGGCAGACAGGCAGTCAGTAATCATTTTCAAATTGCAGGTAGCCCATGGTGGTTGTCAGGTATATATCGAATCTCTATGGACATGCTGGAAAAATCTGTGAACACAATCTTCCCATGCTGTATTCACATGCTCCATTCATATATTTAGCTTACCCAGGTTGTTAGAGGCTTGGGTAAGGTGACTAAAGATTTCACGATAGAGATTTCTATAAGAAAAAAAAAAGAAAGAAAGAAAATTTTAAAGACTAATTTCTTATAAAAAATTAAGTATTTATTGGGTACTTAATACTAAGTAATATGCCTAATGCAGCTCAAATGAATAACCATCCATAATTTTAAGAGATGGTTTTTTTGCTGATACCCAAAACAAAGTAACCGAAGAAAAATCAGATACACTGGACATCATCAAAATTAAAAAGCTTTGTGCTTAAAAGGACATACTAGCAAGAAAAAGAAAAAAAAAAGAAAACAAAAAGACAAACCACAGAACGGGAGAACGTATTTGAAAGTCATGTATCTGGTAAGGGTCTAGTATCCAGAATACAGAACAGATACAACTCAACAGTAAGAAGACAAGTCTATTTAAAAACAGGGAAAGTATTTCTGTAAAGATATCCAAATGGCCAATAAATACATGCAAAGACATTCCACATTAGTCATTCAGGAAATGAAAATAAAAACCACAATGAGATACAAATTCACTCTTACTGAGATAGTTACAATAAAAAAGATGGACAATGACAAGCACTGGTGAAGAGGTAAAGAAATCACAACCCTCAGCTACCGCCGGTGGGAATATAAAACGGTACAGCAGCTTTGGAGTACAGTTTGGCAAATTCCCCATAAAGTTAAACATGGAGTTCCCATACAACCCAGCAATTCTATTCTAGCTATATACCCAAGAGATTTGAAAACATAAGTCACACAAAAATTCTTACATGAATATTCACAGCAGTATTCTTCATTATTGCCAAAAAGTGAAAAATGGCTGAAATGTCCAATCACTGATGAATGGATGGATAAGGTGTAGTATCAAAGAAATATTAAAACTATTTTTCTTATAAAACTACAAAACGGAGCCAGATACAGGGAGCCACACAGTGTGTGATTCTACTTCTGTGAAGCATTCAGAACAGGCAATCCACACACAGAGAAGAGACTGGTGGCTGCCAAGGGCTAGGGAGAGGCAGGGGTAGGACACGACTGCTAATGGGTATGGGGTTTCTTTTTGGGGTGATAAAAAATGTTTAGAACTGAAGTGGTAACGCTTGTGCACCTTTGTGAATATATTAAAAACCACTGAACTGTACATTTTAAAAGGGGGAATTTTATGAATTTTGTAAAAAGAAGTGATTCTTTGCCAAAAAAAAAAAAAGCCTTTATATTTAGGAGACACAAAATCTTTAAGCCTCAAAAAAAATTCTACTTTTAAACTACACAACAGCTTGATCTAAAACCAGATTCCTTAAGGCATAAAATATTTTTTAAATTTATCTATCTCCAGCACTATGCCAAATGAAAGTTAGCAGATCTGAATTACTAATCCTACCACTTCTTTTTCCTTACAGTTCTAACATTTAGTCTTAATCCCCCAAATTACAAGCTACTTGCTTTTGACTAGAATTCACATAATCAGAAAACTTCATCACTGAGAATTCAATCAAAGCAAAGATAACAGAAACAAGTGGGACTAACTAAAGTTAGCATCCTTAATTCATAAACTAGATCATGTCTTGCCTTTTACTGGTCACATATATAAAAGGTGATACAAAATGGATGAAATACAACTCTTCCCCTCTACACGTGCAAACTCTAGGCATACAGAGGCATCTTATATAAAAATGTAATTAATGTTAACAGTTAAAGGAAGGAACAAAAAAGGGGAAATATACATAAATTCTATTTAACTGAGTACATTTCTACTTACTGGGCAGATCTACCTTGTTATACTTTACTTTGGACTATTTGCCAAATGTGAATGGTTGGAAAAAGTTCACAAAAGTCAGAACTGACATTTTTAAACAGAAATGTACAAATAGCTAAGATAGTTGCCTGAGGTAATGCCCAATTACAAAGCTCTATTATTTATAGATGGAAAGGATCTTTATCAGAAAAGCCTGTTTTTGTTTTGTTTTTTGTTTTTTAGAGGGAGAATCCAAGGCCAGGTAGATTAAATGATCTGAACACTGAGAGTGCCTGAGCCCAGGGAGTCATCAGAAGTATTTCCCCACATCAAAATCAGCATCTGCATCACACATTAGCCCAGAGACAATGCCCAGCTAATGAGATCTCAGCGGACAAAGACCTAGGAATGTATTTACCGATTTTTTCTTTCTGATGTATAAAATATGAATATCCTCGCTTCGATATTCTTCATCATGTTTCTCCAAAGGAATTTTTTCAAAGTCAAAGTCTAGCTGGAGGAGCTATAAATTTAAAAGAGATATACTGTAAATTCCATAACATGAAGTTTCCTGTGGTGACAGAAGTCAGAATGACAGTTAACTTTGGAGGAGTACCGACTAGGAAAGGGCACATGGGAGCATTCCGAGATCCTTAAAGTGTTCTGTATCTTGATGTAGTGGTGGTTGCCTGGGTGTATACATATGAAAAATTGAGTTGAGAACTTATACATAAGCATTTTTACATGTGCTGACTCAAGTTAAACTGTTTAACAATATAGAATTTTTAATTACAGTCTCAAAAGTTAAATTCTTTACTTTCAAGAAAAGAAAAACAATTTTAGCACTTATCTGAGGCAGAGTCATGTATTTGCATTCTTATTTAAGCAAAGCAGTCCTTTCAGTGGATAAATTGCAGGACTATGGAGATGTACCCTCAGAAGGAGTCACTTTTTAATGTGATGGATTTTTTGCCCATCAAAAGGGTGTGGATGACCACTGGGGGAAGATGGGTGAAAGATACATGGGGTTCTATGTAATACTTCTGCAACTTCCTGTAAGTCTTTATTTCAAAATAAAAAGTGAAAAACAAAAACAAAAAAACACCCCCAAAAGTAGATAGGACACCTTGGTTGAAAGCCTTTGTAAAAACACAGAGGTAAAAACATATCACATATGTTTCTCTGATGTGATGTACTTTCCAAAAGTACTACATACATCATTAATACATTCCCAAAAGCCAGCATCATGCTTAATAAAGAAGCATGGAAAACTTCCCCAGAAAAGACAAGGATGTCAGCATTATTATTTTAGGTTGTTTTGTAGATACTAGATCAACTAATTAGAAAAGAAAAAGTAACAAAGGATTAGAAAAGATGCAAAAGGTTGGGGGAGAAGCTTAGTAGAATGGTGGGCAACAAAGGATACTCTCCTTGGATTCATACAAGTGGAATGTGTTCCCCACTCAAAATTACCTTAATATACTTGAACATACAGTCACGAAAACCCTCGCTGAAGTCATGTAAAGCACTACAAAAACAGATCTAGTACTTACCTCAAAATATTTTTTCTCGATTTCTGGATTTTTTCCCATTGTTCGTTGCTCATAACAACATATAATACAAGTCTCAAATCCACTAAGATCTTTTAGAGTTTTCAACAACGGCTCCAAAGACTGTTCAAAACAGAATATCACTTTTACTTATGATTTTTAAAAATTTTAATATTTACTATAAAATGGGAATAGGGGAAGTGGAGAGTAACTATAACTCCCCTCCAATTTAGCCATCTCTGAGTCAATCAACAAAGTATAAGTGGTTAAAGCTCTGTAACTAATGACTGGTAAACTCTTCACTAATCAACCACTGCATTGATTTCAGTTTCCAAAAGACTCAAATGACTGTATTTTGGAGTTCCCATGAGAAAACAAATGAAATGACCTCATCCTTAAAAAATTAATTTTAATCTATTTTAAGTTGGGATTTACCCACAAAAGTGAGTCTGACCCTAACTTGAATTTAAGTTAGTTCAATGTTTGTTATTTTAAAAACGCAATGCCCACAATATTATATAAACTGCCATTTAAAAAAATACCATTCTGGGGGCACCTGAGTGGCTCAGTGGGTTAAACCCTCTGCCTTTGGCTCAGGTCATGATCTCAGGGTCCTGGGATTGAGCCCTGAATCAGGCTCTGCTCCGCAGGGAGCCTGCTTCCCCTCTCTGTCTCAGCCTGCCTCTCTGCCTACTTGTGATCTGTCTGTCAAATAAATAAATAAAATTTTTTTTAAAAAAGTACCATTCTGAATCAATCTTTCCACAGAACAATATATTCTTTACAATGCAACTTAATTCTCAATGTCATGGTTAACATGTTCACTAGGAAGAGCTTACCAAAAAACTTAAGCTTTTCATAACAGATCCAAATGGCAAAATCTTTAAAATAGTACATAAGTCTCTAGTAAAATGCACACTTCTGTCAACATATTTTACAGGTCTATATGTTTATCACCAGTATATGTATATAGTTCTGGTAACCTTTATGTTCTTTATTGTGTCATCAACTATAGGACAAATATCTTGCATTCAGAGATGTTAAAATGTGAAGAAGCGTGCACTTTGGAATCCACAAATTATGGTATAAATTCTAAAGATAGACACTTCACTCACTGAATACTCACCTCTTCATAGTATATGCAGTCGGCCATCAGTATATAGTCTGGAGGAGAAGGAAAGTCTTCTATTTCTTCCCCCCTTAAAAATATCAACCAAAATATTTAACTGTTGCTTTAATAATTTAAAACACTGTTTTATAAACAAGTTCTGGAAAGTCCCCTTCGTATTAACTATGGTTATAGTGAAACGCAATTTAAAGCAAAATAGAATCGTTATCTTAAAACAAGCTGAAAGGCCATACAAACCATTTCAGTACCTTGGCTTGAACAGAACCAGTGACAAGATGCTTGTTCATATTAATATTCATCTTCAGCAAGTCCTGCAATTCCTCAAGATCTGTGACCACAACATCAGCCCTATAAAATAAAGTTAAGTGTAGGCACAAGCGTGGTAAACCAGTAATCCGGATTTCCCGAACAAAGCAGCCCCCCCGCACCAGCTCTTACCCGAGGGTAGCAGCCATGAGCCCTACAGCCCCAGTGCCGGAGCCCAGCTCCAGCACGGACCGCCGGCTCAGAGCGTGGGCCCCATCCCCGGAAAACCCGGGCGTTTCTAGGTACTTAGAAAGGACAATGGCAGCGTCCCAAACAACGCAGCCCACGCCGCCGGAGCCATACTGCTGCAGTCGTAACACCGTGCCATCTCGCTTTTCCAAAACTCGAACAAAGTTCCGCAGTGGGTCCTCCGCGGACTCCAAAGAAGCCGCCATCGCTGCCGGGCAACAAGATGTGGCGCGTGCAGTGACGTCACAGCCACATGCACCGCCCCAAGACCAGCCTGAAGAGGGCCCGGCGCCTCCTAGTGGCGAAGTTGACACCATTGCGCGTGCGCAAAAATACAGGGCCGAGAAGGCAGCATTACCTGGGCGTGGTGGAGCACCAGGCCACACGCTTCTTGGTGTTGGTCAGGCTCACTCCTCTAAATTTAGCCTGGCTTTACAATCGGGCAGTTTACTTCACTCTTCCAGACAAAGCTAATATTGTCACCTCTTTAAAATACAAAGACAAACTTAAGACTGTTTTTACCTGGAGACCAATTTTACTGGGTAGTTACTGGCCTTAAATCCAGGCAGCTTCCAAGGTCCTACCAGGGAGGCTACAATCCTCTTTTATCAAGGGTTTCCTACCATGCTCCTAATTCTTCATCTGAATGCATAGAAATGGTTGCTGGAAGATTGCTGATTGCATTTTAACACTTAAGACAAAGTTATCCTAATAAAATTTATATCACTTAAATTCCTTGGGATTATATAAATTGCACAAATATTGAAAATAATGTGGTTGTATGTATTTACACAGAACTCAAGAATATCTCCACTTGTTCCTTATAATGAAAACACGTATTTAAAAGTCTTTTAAAAATTAAGACTGGGGTGATTTATTAATCTTGTTAAGAACTCTGATACAAAGCACAGTAAAAGGCCACAGACCAGTAAATAAACAAGGTGGCTTCTGGCTACTTTACAACTGCTGCTACAGCACTATCAGCAAAACACGCTTTTTCATCACTTTGAACCCAGGAGTCCAAATGGCAAATAAAACTTTTACTCACTTCTCTGAATAAAAAGTTTAATAAAGCTTTAAGTATGTTTGTTTGCTGATTTAAATGTTACCAATCTAAAAAAAATTTTTTTTTTAAATTTTAGTTTACATGAGATTTATAGAGAAAGTTGCTAGGTTTTGAGGGCAAGGCAGTTGGTTTCTAGGCCATAAGAAAGTTTCCTCTGAATTTCTGAATTAGTAAAGTAGCAGATTGTAGTACAGGCCTGGAGTCACTTAAATTTACATAGGCTATTAGCATTATTTTAAAATATACATTATAAACAAAACTGTACATACATGGCATATTAATTAACTTTGTTTTCCAAAACAATAGGCAACTCATTAGCTAAAGACATCATAGTCTGCAAAAACAAAAGGCACATCTGAATGAGATACATGCCCTTTTTCCCTCTATGATTGGGTTAGGTAGTCTGTATACATTTTGACAAAATAATAAACATTTACAGTGCATTCTATTATTTTCATTCTATTTTCCATTTTTTGTCTTCAGCAGCAAATTCTGGCATTTAAGACATGGCATTAAAGAGTTTAAGAACAGTGGGTGTTTTTCACAATTCTCCTAAATGTAAAAACTTGAAGATGGTCAAAGAGTTTTAAAAATCAGTAATACCATACACCCCCTATATTTGTGTAAATTCATTGCCTTAAAAAGGCATCTATTACCCAAATTTGAAAAATTCCACAAATGCACTATCCCCTTTCAGTGCAATCAATGTCATTTTAAACCGTATTTTAGCAGAGTCTACAGTGCAAATATAAATTCTTTATACTGGCCTTTTGGCAGCACTGAGGATCCAAGACAAGGCAATGCTACTGATCACCTGAGGATAATGATAAAGGACTTTTGTATTTTTATTTTTCCAATTTTTAAAAGCTTATTTGATCAGTAGCATTTTTGTAAGAGCATTATTTGTAAAAAGTACTAAAATACTATGACTTTTTTGAATAAATTAAAAAAAACCCTTTACAAATACCATTCCAGTGTCAATGACTACATATGGCTAAGGTCATTGAGGAGTTTCCGCATTTTCTAGCAAAGGCAGTCTGTATGACGGAGGGTGCGAAAGCTCCCGTTTATAAGTCTTTGGTGGCAGTTTTGGTAGGTGAGGGCTTGAATTCTGCCTTGGTGGAACAGGAGGAGCTTGAGGATGAGCAAGGTTGTTGTGACTAGAACTGAGCATGTAGCATCGACGTGGTACTCTCGGAGAGGGTGTGCTGGGAGGAGTATTTGGCGAATTTGGACAGGTACTAACGTCTCTGAACCAGTCTGGATCTCTGTGAAGATGTCCTAGTGGAGGTGGCTGAAGATTAAACGGACAGTTTATGAAGTGTTCTGGAGGCCGAAGGGGAACTGGTGGAGGGGTATCAGGAAGAGGATCTCTTGGCGGTGGTGGAGGTGGACTATGCAGAGGTCCATCAAATGTACCAGTAGGAGCAGGAACTCTGGGTTTTACCTTTGGAGGAGGAGGCTGTCTTGGTGGAATAGCAGGGGGGTCATCATCAGATTTCGTATTTCCCTCAAAAAAAAAAAAAAAATAATAATTCACACCTCCATTCTCCTGAAAAATCTGTTAAGCTTTAAAAGACTGAAAAATTCTTGTTTAGTTATATCCAAGAGCTCAAAATAGGTTAATCTGATTTAATAATCAGATTCATGAGTAAAATACTCCCCATTTAATTTGGTGCCTAGTTTAATATTTTTATATATAAGATATTTTAATTGAAATCTTAGAACATAAAGCCTCAGGTTATCTTGCTTTATAGTCCTTTCAAAAATTTACACATTTTAACTATAATAGGCAAGTGAGTGAAAGGAATACATAGCTTTGTACACATTAAAGGACATGATGTCAAGGGAACTCAATGTTCAGCTTCTGCTTTCTGGCCATCTACTTCAACTTTCCCCAGTGAGGCTTACTGTGGTGGTTCTCAAAGTGTGATCCAGGGAACAGCAGCATCAGTACTAGTAGGGAACTTGCTTAAAAAATGCAGATTCCCTGGGTCCCACCCTAGATCTACTGAATGGGAACTCTACAAGCCTCCCAGGTAATTCTGATGCAGCCTAAAGTTTGCAGAGTACTGGTTTAAAGTTTGAAGAATGCTTTGAATACTAAAGTTTTTCTCTTTTCTACCAGAAAGGAAACTTATGAGTATTTGTGAATCTGCCCAGCCTCTTTTTAGAAAAAAATATTAACGAGAAATGAGCAGTTGAAGTATTTTTCAAGAAAAAAAAAAAGTGTTTAAAAATCATGAAGGGTAGTCAAATTATAATTGACAGACTATTATAAGAATAAGAATTATTTTAAAGATTCACAACTTGGAATAAGTTGAATTAGTTAAGGCAAACCTAAGTCTGTTGACTACCTTGGAATTTGAAGCATCATGATCAAACTTTTTTCGAGGAGGAAGAGGTGGAGGAATCAGTGGCTCTTCACTTAGTTTGTGTAAACTACCACATGAACTGAAGAAAGACTCTGAGGGTAAAAAAGATTAGTTTAACCACAATTCACAGTGCAAATCATAAGATTTTATTTCAATCTGTTATCACCTCTGCTATAGCAAATGTCAGACTGTACTGTAGTTAACTGTTGGTTTACCTAGACTCTCCACTGAACTGTAAGCTTTTTGAGGGCAGTGTGTATTTATTTTTGTATCCCTAGCACTAGCAGAGTGGTATTGCCTGGCATATGGCAGATATTATAGCTACATGAAAACATACAATTTAAATAAGATTCACAATGAGATTCTGTTTCCTGAAAAACCTTTTTAAATCTAAAACACACAAAGCAAACAAATATATATAAACTGTAGTAACTTCCAGAGAAAGATCATACATAATCAGAGACCCTGTGTTTTTTTTTTTTTTTTTTAAGATTTATTTGTCAGAGAGAGAGAGAGAGAGAGAGAGAGAGAGCACAGGCAGAGGCAGAGGGAGAAGCAGGCTCCCTGCCGAGCAAGGAGCTCGAGGTGGGACTTTATCCCAGGACGCTGGGATTATAACCTGAGCTGAAGGCAGCTGCTTAACCAACTGAGCCACCCAGGCTATAACCCATAGTTACGGACCAATTCTACTTGTTGACCAACACTTGTAATAAAAGCAGTAACCATGTCTTGTTTATCATTATATTAAGACTGGGTTCACAGAAACTAGTTGGGAAAGCTGATGAGTTTAATTTTAAACACATGGAGTATGAACTCCTTATGTGATATCTAAGTAAAAATGTCAATCTTATTACTCCTTGTGAAAGACTACTGTCCCGATCTTGTGCCTCTGCAGTTACTTCATGGGTCCTGTATGCCTATGGGATGTCAGCGGATGGTGTGTGGGTCTAGACTGAGCACTATCTGCTGTAGATATATTCCTTTTGCCTGACCAGCATCTTTTGCCCATTCAGAGCAAACTACTCTTGGTGACAGTGATTCTATCCCATGTGGCTTAATCAGCCAGTTTGGCCCAGTGCACCCCAACTCCAGTCAGACAAATACCAAGTGCTGGTGAGGATGTGAAGAAAGGGGAACCCTCATATAGTGTTTTTGGGAATGGAAATTGGGGCACCCACTGTGGAAAACAATATGGAGTTTCCTCAAAATATCAAAAATAGGAATACCATATGATCTTGTAATCCCACTACTTCAAGCACTGGTGAGAAAGGTCTAATTTTCATTCTTCTTCTTCTTCTTCTTTTTTTTTGGTCTAACCTACATTCTAAAAGGTCCTGGCTGCTATCCTGAAAACAGACTATGGGGAAGATGAGAAGTTACTAAAATAAACCAGGTAAGAAATATGGTGGCTTGGATCAAGGTGACGGCAGTAGAGATGGTGAGAAATAGATTCTGGATATATTTTGAGGGTAAACAAGATTTGGTGATGAATCACATTTGGGGTATGAGAAAAAGAGAGAAGTAAAAGAGAACTCTAATATTTTTAGCCTAAGCAATTGAATGCAGTTTAGAACTGGGATGAGGAGGCAGTGGGAAGAACAACTTTGGAGGGGATGAAGACAAGCGCAGTTTTGGAGAAGTTTGAGATTCCTGTTCAGTATCTAAATGGAGATGTCGAATAGGCCACTGAGTATATGGGTCAAAAGGTCAAGAGAGAGGTCCTAGGTAGAGAAAAAAGTTGGGGAATTATCATTATACAGGTAATATAAGATTCAATGGGTCAACCAAGTGAGTGAGAAGAGGTCCAGGGCCTGAATCTTGCTGACTTCCAATATTTATAGGTTGGGAATATGAAGAAAAATAAGCAAGAGAGACTAAGGAGCTGAAAGTATAGTTAGAAAAACCAAGAGTGGGATGAACAAACATGATCTTCATTTATGTGACTTCTTCCCCATATTGGTCTTTTATATAAATAAAGGCAGAGGCTTGGTCTTTTTTTTGTTTGCCACTGAATCTATAGTACCTACCAGGGTAGCTGGTACAAAGTAAGTATTCAATTTCCTATTTAATAAGACCAAAGGGTGTGAACATTTTTATGGTTTGACATGTTGTTTACAGATTCTTTCCAAAAGGGGTCATACTAATATATCAACTTACAGGAGATAAGTAATGTCTGAGAATAACTTTTAACATAGGCTTGCTCATACTTTGATGTGAATCGTGTATTCATGTCCATTGTTAATGGAGTCTTGCTGTTTCTCCCACTGTTATGTGAGCATTTTTCAAACATATTATGTTCTTTTTTTTCAGGATTTGTTTTAGAAGAGTAAGAATTTCATGCAATTATTCTCAACATTTTCATTAAATTTCAAAATGAAATTTTCCTTATCATATGGAAAATGTATTTAACTGCCATCCAAAATAATGTCTAGAACTCCTACTTCTAAAGTTGCTTGGTGTTATAGGTTGAACTGTGTCTCCCCAAAAGATACGCTGAAGTGCTAACCCCAGTACCTGTCAAGGTGACTTTACTTAGAAAGAAAGACTTTATTTAGAAAAAGTCTTTACAGATATATAATCATGTTAGGATGAAAATGGGCCCTAATCCAGTATGATAGAGGTCTTTAGAAGGAGAGAAGGCGGGACAAAGAAGCACGCAGAAGGAAGATGGTCATCTGACAACAGAGGTAGAGATTGAAATGATGCATCCATAAACCAAAGGAGGTCAAAGATTGTCAGGGAAGGCCAGAAGCTAGAAGAGGCAAAGAAAGATTCTCTCTTACATGTTGCAGAAGGAGCAAGTCCCTGCCAACACCTTGATTTGGGGCCTTAAAGCCTCCAGCTTTTCTAAACCACGCAGTCTGGAATACTTTGTTAGAGCAGCACTAGAAAAAAATAATATATATAGTAAAAACATTTCCACCATAGAACAACAAGGAAAATAAGAAACAAACTTCAGTTAAGCCAGGAAACACTGAACCCTGAAGCTTCAATACGAGAAGGTGAACTACAAATTATGTAAAGGAGACAAATGGAGAAGATGAAACCCAAATGTCTACAGTTAGTGATACTGACAAACATTTCTTAATGTGCCCCCACAGAATGAAAGGAGGGATCAGGAGTTAAAGGCACTTGGTATAATGGAAGACATGGGCATGAAAACAGAAGACTTGATTAAATCTTTATAAGGAGTAATTAAAACCCTGTGGGAGATTGGAAGTTTTATTTTCTGGTGAATCTAAACATCAGACTGGGGCCACTAGACTGTGCTGAAAACACAGATTTAAATACTAAATGTTCACACCACCCAGGCAGAAGATTCAAACAACTTTCTTTGGAAAAGTTAACAGTCCTATAAAAGAGGCCTCATAGATTCTGATATTTGGGGATTTCCTAAGTAAGAAACTTTTCATTATTCTATTACTCTAAAGTGAAACCTACATGCCAACAAGCTCTGCCCATGGATACAGCATTTCTTATCAGTTTATACTGCCTCACTCTAAAATATGGGAAGCTAAGGATACCAGACAAGAAAGGAAAAATTCTGATATGAAAGACAAGAGACAAAACTAATAGATGCAACTCAGAAAGGAAATAAAAACAGAAACAATTTTTTTTCAAAACCACTATTATATCCTATGGGAGATAAGACAGTGAATCCACGAAGCCAGAATAATAGGATGGTATAAAAATGGTATGAACAGAAGAAACTAGAAAGAATTTTTTGGAAATTCAAAATCATGATAGATGGAGGAAAAAAAAAAGAATTAGAAGAGGACGTGAGGAAATCTTGCAGAAAACAGAACAAGAAAATAAAGAGATGGACAAAAGACAAAACTGGAGGCTCAAACCAGGATATATGATATAGAAAAGGAACTCAAAAAGCAAGTCAGAGAATATGTTTGGGAGGAAATTATTAATAAAACAATATAAGGAACATTTTCTAGAAATCAAAGACATGAATCTCTTAATTTAAAGGGCTAAACAGGGTGCCTGGGTGGCTCAGTTGGTTAAGCGACTGCCTTTGGCTCAGGTCATGATCCTGGAATCCCGGGATCAAGTCCCACATTGGACTCCCTACTCAGCAGGGAGTCTGCTTCTCCCACTGAACTCTCTCCTCTCATGCTCTCTCTCTCTCTCAAATAAGTAAATAAAATCTTTAAAGGGCTAAATAAGTAGATAGAAAAGTGAAAGGAAAAAAATGACTCATACTAAAGCAGATAATTGCAAATATATAGATCATCAGTAATAAAGAGAAGATTCTGAAACTTTCTTGAATATACTATGGCAGAGACTTCTAACTATCCCTCAGTATATCTACCCTTTTCTTCCTTTTAATAATAGGATCCCTGTATTGTAGCAAGACAAAAGGCTGCCTAGCTACAGACAACATCTCTCAGCCTCCCTTGTAGCTGAAGTTTTGTCCAATGGAATGAGAGCAGGAGTAATGTGAGCAAGTCCCACATGATGTTTTTCTTCTTATTATTATTTTTTAAGATTTTCATTTATTTGAGGGGTGCCTGGGTGGCTCAGTGGGTTGAGCCTCTGCCTTCGGCTCGGGTCATAGTCCCAGGTCCTGGGATCGAGCCCCACATCGGGCTCTCTGCTCCACAGAGAGCCTGTTTACTCCTCTCTCTCTCTGCCTGTCTCTCTGCCCACTTGTGATCTCTGTCAAATAAATAAATAAATATTTTTTAAAAAATATTTTCATTTATTTGAGAAAAAGAGAGAGAGAGAGAGCAAGCACAAGCAGGGGGAGGGTCAGAGGGAGAAGGAGCAGCAACCTCCCCCCTGAGCAGGAAGCCTGACTTGGGACTTGACCCCAGACTGATATCATGACCTGCGTAGAAGACAGATGCCCAACCAGCTGAGCCACCAAGGTGTCCCGCAGATTTTTTCTAATAAAACCCATTGACCTTCACCTTCCTGCTGGCTGGAAAATGGTAACAAATGAAGCAGATGCTCAAAACTCAAGAGATAGAAGCCCCATTTTGAGATTCTTGAATTGCTCTGCTAGCTTGTGAAACAGAGGTGGCTACTTGCTCTGGCTATTGTGAGAAATAGAATTCTATTTCATTTAATGTTCTGTATTTTGGGGTCCCTTTGGTACAGCAAGTATACTCTAGTTTTAAAAAAGGAATTGAAACTACAAGGTCAGTGACAGAGGATTTCTGTTTTGTTCACTGCCATATTTCTTGTACCTAGAATACTGCCTGCACATATGAGACATTTAAAAACTATGCATGAACAATTTATGAGTGAATGACACTGGACTTCTAAACAGCAAGTATGAAAGCAAGAAGACCATAGGAAAATATCTTCAAAATTCTTAGTGAAAAGGATTTATAATTCTATACCCCATCAAACTATTAACAATTAAATACACTAAATACATTTTCAGAAATACAAAAGTTTTAAAACTTTTATATGTTTATCCTTTCTCACGTAGCTACTGGAGAATGTGCCTCTACCAAAATAAGGCAGATATCAAGAAAGGAGACAAGGAATACAAAAAAACAAGGATCCAAACACAGGAAAGAAGTGAAAGATTTCGGGGTGCCTGGGTGGCTCAGTGGGTTAATGCCTCTGCCTTCAGCTCAGGTCATGGTCCCAGGGTCCTGGGATCGAGTCCCGCATCAGGCTCTCTGCTCCGTGGGGAGCCTGCTTCCTCCTCTCTCTCTGCCTGCCTCTCTGCCTACTTGTGATCTCTGTCAAATAAATAAATAAATAATCTTAAAAAAAAAAAAAAGAAGTGAAAGATTTCTAGGATGACAACAAAAAAAGTTCTAGGATGACAGCTGGTTGAGAGGCCAAGAGAGCAACCAGTCTAAACTGGAGCAGAACCACAGGACACCAGGAAGGAAGTTTCCAAGTTAAACAGCAAAACAAAAATCCTGACAACTGTCCTGAGTGGTCGACCTTATGGAAAACTGCTGAGAAAGGGTGTGAGAAGACTGAGCAATAGATGTTTGAAAAACCAACCAACAAACAAAAACACCTAAGCATTAAAGACTTTCTCATAAAACAGAGCTGTACAAGAAAGGAAACATAATCATAGTATATGCTACCTGACTTAATAGTGAGTAGTATTTTCCCAAAATGTGACAAGTATATTAGGCAGAATAAAGGGCAGAATTCTCATCTACTGTAATAGCAAATCAGTAAAAACTGTCTAAAATTAATGATTCAAAAGAGAGAAAAGTACACAAACACCATTTAAAAATGTGTACGTGTCACTGGGGAACAAGAAAAGATGTGGGGAGACATGGGGTAGGGAACTGTTATCAATTTCATTTTCACTGTTTAGTACTATTAGCCTTTTAAACTGTATGCATATATCACTTTGATAAAAATTTAAATATTAAGATACAGAATTATAAACATTTAAAAGACTAACCTTACTTTTCTCATTTGACAGGAACTCTCATGTTACTACCTAAATTATATACACTTTAATGTGATAGAAGCAAAAGTCATCCAGATTGGGGGAATTATTCCTGAAGCTTCTCTGTACCTTTCTGGGTGGTGGTGGTGGTGGTGGTGATGGCTGTTGTTTTTAAAGATTTTACTTAATTATTTGAGAGAGTGAGAAAGCGCACAAGCCGGGGAGTGCGTTGACGGGGGAAGGGAGAGAAAGAAACAGAGACTCCTAGCTGAGCAGGGAGCCCAACACTTGGCTTGTTCCCAGGACCCCAAGATCATGATCTGAGCAGCAGAAGGCAGACGTTTAACAAACTGAGCTACCCAGGTGCCCCTGGGTTGTTTTAAACAAATGATTGCAGAAAGAATGGTGACAGCATTTATGTCATATATTATGAAATAAATGAGAATGGCAGAATAGTGTTTTACTAAAATAACTGCCTTAAGTAAGATCACGTGAAGAAACAAGTGATCAAGGGCTGTCTGGGAACCTGATAAACATTTAAGTATATAATCCACACGGGAAAATGAGTTGGGATGGGAAAGAGGAGAGGCAACTGATATGAAATCACTGTTGATTATGTGCCAATCTATATGCTGGGTGTGCGACATCGTTATCTCATTTGATCCTTAACAGGGTTGGAGATGCTAAGTAATTTGTTCAAGGTTACACAACCCCTAGATCATTGATAGGTTGTAAAATGATGAAAACTATAGTAAAGTTTACATAGTATTCAGTTGTAAGCAAGTAACACAATTTATTTATAAGAATTTCATTCATTTTTTAAAAAAATTTCAATGTTGCTAAAACCCAAATACTCATATACAGATTTAATCAACTTGATTAATTTCATTAGAATTGACTCAAATTCTTACTTACTTGAATGTGGCAAGAGGACTGGAGCAAAAATGCTATTGCTGCCTATTGGAATGAGAAAAATTAATTTGAAAAGAAAGGTGGTACGTAAGGTTTTACTTTTAAAATATTTTTGCATAAAATAACAAATGTAGTAACACAGAGAGTACAGAATTTTATCATTCTCTATTGACACGTTAGTTTTAAAAGAAATGAACACAGAATGCTACCTTTGTAGAGGGAATGTTTTTCCTTTCTTAGCATAAGTAGTTCCCTCTCTATCACAGTCTCTTTTTAAATTTCCTTCATGAAACGTATCTGCTTGTTTTCTTACTCTGTCGCTCCCTTTAGAACAATAATATGGGGCCCAATAGGTACTAAACAAATCTCTGTTTAATGAATACATTAGAAAATAAGATGCATAAATAATGCACAAATGATGCTTTTAATCCCTTGTGTTAATCATTATTTCCACATTTAAATGCCATTTTCCATACTAATATCTACATTTAATTAAAGGAATCTACAGTTTAATTAAAATGATGAGAAGAATTATCTGAAACATTAAGATTCCTTTTTTATCAAATGGTTTACATCAAATACATACCACAGGAACTATTGAGATCCACATCTAAAAACACACTAAGGTCTGAAGAAGCAGATACTGGTGGAGTAGAGGGTGTATTTGGAGAGGTTGGTGCTGACACAGTTGATTCAAGATCAGTTTCAGCAATCCGACTAAAGCTCATTTTACATGGTTCTCTTTCTAATGGTGTTGGATGACCTCGTAAAGTGCCTGAGGTAGAGCCATGTCGGCCTGTATTAGGCCGTATTCCAGGAGATTTTAAAGAGAAAGTTGATTTCCTAGGCTACAAAAAGCAAACATAACTACCATTACTAATTTGCATGGATTTCATTTTTATGGTTTAACACTACCTTATTAATTCTTAGCATACAGTTAAGAGAGTACAATAATCTCAATCTGCAAGCATGTCGGGGATTTGACTGGCTTAATACAAGTAAACACCTTTTCATACTGCAGAAATAAAATTCTTGAAAATCTGTGTGAAAACTTGTTCCTCCCCAAACTCTTGAACCTGAACTTCTTCAAATCACTGGTATCAATTTTACATACATTTACCGTGGACATAATATATACAACATATTACGTTAGGTACATCAAGGGGGAAAAAAAAGGCCTTTTTTTTTCTTCCTAATAGTAAATGACCAACCCCCACAATACTACTTTCAAGTTTTTGGAGAAAACTGCTATCATTGTCTCCCACCCTCCACTTCTGTACCTCTTTTTAAAATCTCACAGCGGTAACCAAATGAAAAAATATGGAACTCAGATTCAGATAACTTGAGGTAAAATCTCCAGGGTGCTAATATCTAGCTTTGCAGCCTTAAAAGAGTTATTTAACAACCCTCAGCCTCAGTTTTTGTTTGTAAAATGAGAGTAAGATCTATGTCATAAAATTGTTGTGGAGATGAGGTAACATCTTGCTGCTTGACTCGAAGTAGGTATTATAAGCGTTCGAATTCCTCCCACATCTTGCTTTCTGTTCAACTACTTAAAACTGGTCTTCCCCTACCACTGCAAACCCAAGAATAACTAGAAACTGTAGTAGCAAATTTTAGCATGAAGAACATTCCAGTGGTGACCATGGACTACGGTGCTCTAATGACAGTAGTCATGGTCAGTCAGGCTAAAAGAACCATGAGACACTTGCTTACTCCTTTTTCCAGGTCTTTTCATTTCCTGGTCATTTATAGCTCTCACTTTCTCACAACTTTCCACCTTATACTAGGAAGGCTTAAAAACAGATAAAGAAGTGCTATAAAGGATAAACCAGATTTAACCAAAAGGCTATAACATTGCCTCCCACAGTATATATTGCTTTAGAAATAGTATAGTACTGCAAAACAAAGGACTGAAAAATATCTATTCAAATAAATTAGAATTTTAATGATAATAGGTTACTAAACATTGAAGATAATATTGTTTTAAAAAATTTTTTCCCAAAAATGTAATGAACTTACAAATCGAGGTGGCTGTTTGCAATTTCGGGGTTCAATTTCTAGTGACTTGTTGAACAAATAATCTGTAAACTCCTTTTCAGAAGCACTTCCCATGGGGTTAAGGTTTTCAAAGAATCTCTGGAATTAGACAAATTTCCGTAAGTACATGTTTTAGATCTTATTAGAACATGTATTTCAGCAGCTTAAAACAAAACAAAAAAAAAATCAGTAAATTAAGAGATCATAATGTCTGAGAGTTCACAAGAATTGCTGATTCCAATATCTCTACTTTCAAATGAAGTTGTACACTTTCTACGGGAGTTGTATATTTTGTCTTCATTTTCTATTAAGGAGATGGACAGATTTTCATTTATTACCATCTTAATGGCTCAGTATCCCACAGTTAACATTTTTCCTACTCATTGTAACAAAGTAATTATCACCAGTAAGCTATCAAAAGTGTTTAGAACAGAATTATAGTTATAATTCACAATGAGACTTTTTTAAAAAAAGATTTTATTTTTAAGTAATCACGACACCCAATGTGGGGCTCGAACTTACAACCCTAAAATCAAAAGTCACATGCTCCATCAACTGAGCCAGCCACATGCTCCAGAATGACATTTTTTTTTTAAAGATTTTATTTATTTATTTGTCAGAGAGAAAGAGAGAGAGAGCACACAAGCAGGCAAAGAGGCAGGCAGAGGCTGAGAGAGAAGCAGGCTCCCTGCTGAGCAAGGAGCCTATGTGGGACTCAATCCCAAGACCCCAGGATCATTGAGCCGAAGGCAGCGGCTTAACCCACTGAGCCACCCAGGTGTTCCCAGAAAGACACTTTTTTTTTTTTTTTAAGATTTTAATTTATTTGACAGAGAGACAGATCACAAGTAGGCAGAGAGAGAGAGAGGGAAGCAGGCTCCCCGCTGAGCAGAGAGCCTGATGCGGGGCTCAATCCCACCCCCTCAGGATCATGACCTGAGCCGAAGACAGAGGTTTTAACCTACTGAGCCACCCAGGCGCCCACAGAATGACACTTTTGATAATCAGAAAAAAAAAACAGAGACAAGATGGATTAAGTTCTATTCAAAAGTGATTTCAAGAACAATTATAAATTTATTTGTGCTAACCTCTAGTAAAATAATCTTTCTGTCTTTATGGAAAAAAATTTTTTCTAACCTTATATTTGAGTTTTTAGATAGAAAATTCAGATGCTTTAGCAAAGAGTAAAAAGAAATATAAATAGTAATCTCATCAACCAGAGATCTATTAACATTTTACTCTTAGAATATTGTTCCAGTGTTATTATATATATATTATATATATATAATATCCAGTAATATTCCAGTGCATATGAATATATGCATATATATGTATCTTCATTTTCTGGGTTTATTTTGCAATACTGGAACCATAACAGTTATCTTTAACCTTTTTTTAGTTGATAACTCAGTATTTTTCCATGTGGTTTACTTATTTTATAAGTACAAACTTAAGCTCTATAGTCTTTAATCATATTATGTTCCAGAATTTATCTCACCAATCACCACATAGGCAGTTATCTATCCACAGCAATGCTTTCTAATTCTTTGTATTACAATATGAGTAATTATTATTAGCTCCTTGTGCATAAATTTTTCTGTACATTTATGATTATTTCCTCAGAAATATTTCTTAGAAGCAAATTACTGGATTTAACCTTATTTAACTTTGAAGTGGTTTAAGAAATATATATAAAAATAAGTACTGGGCTTTCACTTTAACAGTAGGCAAAATGAGTTTCATAATTTCTGACATAAAATTCTCCCACATTTCAGGCATTCTGCCAATGTCAAGAAAATTGAATTACTCCTTTTAACAGTATTGAAACAGCATGTTCTTATATTCAGATTAGCCAAATTAAATCATATGAACCAAACAGTAATTTAAAGACTTCTATAAAGTTATAATAGCAGTGTTCTTGCTTTTCTCATCCTTTGCTCTATTCTTTAATACTATTTATTAGTTTAGTTAACTATGGCTTGAAAAGTAAATGCCCCCACACTCCCATAAAGCATTATTTAATGCTTTGAATGATGGGAGAAGGTCTAGAACAGATCACAAAAACCTATTAGAAGTTACTGAGATATGAATGTTAGAAGTACTATTTCAAATATACCCAACTATAATTTAACATGATTTCTTGGGAAAATATATATTATAAACTTTAAGTTTCAAGAGTATATTTCTTTAGATCTATGAAATTCAATATCACAAAGGGCTGGCCCCATGATGAGGGAAGAGAATGAAATATGGGACCACCAGCAGCTTGTCACCATTTTTAGAGCTGTCTATATTTTCATAACAGTGTAGTTTAAGTCATTCTTTCTTAGGACTTTAGTGTATTTTGTTTTGAAGTAGGAACAAAGAATAGTTACCATCCCACAACTTCGGAAATTGGGAGTCATGGTGCCCATTTTCACTTAATATGCCTGACCTGCACACTAAGCCTGAAAGTTGAACACAATTTTTAATGTGACAGGTGAACTTTTTCTGATAGCTACTATGTACTGAATTTCAAATAAGTATAACAAAATAAAATTCACTTAACATAAACATAGTATCATAGTCTACTATGATTTAGAAGGTATCCCACATCTTACAGTACACAGAATCAGTGTTATAAACTAGTGATCAAAATAGATTATCAATTGATAGAATGTTAAAAAAATGATTTTTTGCTAAGCATATACATCTATACATATACACAAATACATATTATATAAAACCAACCTCTTTCCCTATTTAAACCCAGTATTTTTATGAAGCAATTAATTATTTAATGTTACATTGGTGCATATAAAATATGTAATATAGCTAACCAATGACAGTACTAGTAGTGGATTTTCTTTTTACTACATGGACATCAGAGAGTTTCATTCCAATTTGTCATTCATTTTTTGAAAGTATTACTTGACCAGTTGCACAAAGAAGCAATACTCTCACGAAAAAAGTCCCTAATAATATATATTTTTAAAGATTTTATTTTTAAAAAATCTCTACACCAACATGGGGCCCAAACTTACCACCCTGAGAATAAGAGTTATACATTCTACAGACTGGCACCCCCGTTCCTAGTAATATTCGTAACTGCAGACTGTTAGCACAGAATATCTAATATTTACCACTTCTATCTAGTGATAATTAACTTACTGTATTATTTTTATAGTAAAATAAGTAGCATAAGTGTGGTTATGATATTTCTAACAGATTGCAGAGAATTTAACATGTTCTCTTTTAAAGATAAGCAAAGAAAATATTTACCCTCATTTCTGGTTCTATCCGTAAACAGTAAGGTTGATTCTGATACTGCTGAATTTCTCCCGTAATTTCAGCTACTTTCCTCCTCTTACTGAAATTGATTAAATCTTTCCCTTTCTTTTTTAAAAAATCATTATTCCCTTCTTCAGTTTTCAGAATATTTGTTAAATATATTCCTAGTAAAAAAGAGTATTTGAAGAAAAGTTATAAAATCTGTTACTTAATCATTTGAAAAAAAAAAAACAACTGATCTAGTGAAGTTGAAAGACATTCTATAATCCAGCAATTTTACCCCTAAAATGTTGGTAAGTCTGATGGGCTTATTAATTAATTTTACATTAGGAATTTTTTAACATTTAAAGAATTTAAAATAAAAAGAAAATTATGGCTTAGGAAAGGCTTAATTTATTCCTTAGCCTAACAGCCTAAAATAAGAGCTGATTCATTCACAAAGTCTGTGTTAAATCTGCTTTAACCATTTTAATATTTGATTATAAATATTTAATATTTGATTATAAATATTTAATGCCAATGATCTTAACTAATGATCAATAGATTAATTATAAGCCAATTCTGGTGATAAGACTATAGATTTGTAAATTCTCTGTTTTCCCCAAGCCCATAATTTAGATAGAAAAATAATTATTCCTCACTCTGGGACAGGAAGAAAGGTTTTAGCTCCTTCTTCATATGTAATTATGGATTCACTTAAATCAGTGGCTCTCAACTGGGGGCAATTTTGTCCCTTAGGGAATACTTGGGATTGTCCGGAAATATTTTTGGTTAACACAACCAGTGGGGTGTGTGTCTGTGTACACAGGCATGCATGTTTGAATGTTCAAAATTCCTAAGTTGAAATACTAATGCCCAATGTGATAGTATTAGAAGGTGGGATGCTTCGGAGGTGCTTAAATACTGACGGTGGAGCCCTTATGAATGGAATCAGTACTCTTACAGAAAGACCCCACAGGGCTCCTTACAACAACTCTACAAAGATATAATTATCATAACCTCTGCTTTAAAGATAAAAAAACAGAGACTTCAAAGTTTTATTTATCAATATGAACAGTTAATAAAAGTAGATATGCTCAGATATAAAAATCAGAACCATCTGCCTTTAAAGGCTGGTCTCTTTTGGCTACAACAAACTACCTCAAAATATAAATATAAATCCATGTTCAGTAACTTACCAAAAAAAGGCACACAAGGTGGATTGATTGACTTAAGTTTTACTAGGTATTTTTTAAAGTGATCTTGACTTAATTCCACAGCATCATCCAAAATTCTCCTTTTTCTTTCCTGCAATGCCTTTAAAATATATAAATTGAGTATAACTTGTCTTTTTACAATTCAATCACATTTTATGAACACAGAGCTTGGAATTCTATACAATTTTGCAAATATGTGAAAAATAATTTTTTAAATTAAAGATGAGAAGTATTCCTTTCTGTACTTGCCTGAAATGATTTATCTATAAATATAAAACTTAAAAACTTCATTTTTTTCTAATATAAATTAGAGGAGTAAGAAATAAAAAATTCTTCCTCATGATCTTGTTAGTTATAATTCTGATTAGCCAGAATTTCAAATCATAGCTATAGGAGAAAAATATAATCCTAAAGCATTCAAATATATTTCCACTGAAAGGTCTTTTGAGGCTAAGGGTAAGGAGAAAGCTGTGGAAGGGAGAGAAAAATTGAACAAAAATTTAGTAAACCAAATAAGCAGAATCATTCCTTTTATATTTATTCTATTTTTTGTTCTAAATTAATTACTTTATTTTTAACCTAGTTAGGTGTTTACACACACACACACACACACACACACACACACACACACACACACATCCACAGCAAACAATGCACTGATAGAAAACTGTCTAATGTATTTCCTTTAATTTAAGGAAAAAGCAAAGGGGATTAAACCCTAACTTGTATTCAGTACTCTACAGAAGTCTTAACTAGCATGAACAAGAAAAATAAAGAAAATCAAAGAAAAACTGTCAGTATTCACAGAGGATATAATTATCTGTGGAAAAAAAAAACCAATAAATCTACAAATGGAGTGCTAATGAGAGCATTTAGCATTGTTGATTGATATAAAACCAATCAGCAAAGATCAACTGCATTTCTACATATCATCAATAAAGAAAACAAGATCTTTAAAAAAATTCTAATATAAATCTAACAAAAGAGGTATGAGCTCATCATCAAGAAAACCATAAAACTTTGTATTAAATTAATAAATAAAGGGAGAGACATACATGTTCGTGGTTTGGAAGACTCACTATAAAATTGTCAGTGCTCCACCAACTGAACCAAAGCAATTTATAGAACCAAAGCAATTCCTATCAAACTTTCAATAAATGTATGGAAGCAACTGGCTAGCCATATGGAACAAAACATGAAATTAAACTCCAACCTCACTCCATACATTTTTCAAAACTTATTTCCAGCTGGATTAAGGAATGAATGTGAAAGACAAAACATTAAGATAATAGAGAAAGACAATAAACAGCACAAATAACAGGACAAAATAAATTTGATTAGAGTAAGAACTTTTGTTCATCAAAAGATAGAAAAAAAAGATGAAAAGAGAAGCTTCAATCTGGGAAGAGATATTTACAGTACATATAACTGACAAAGGATTAAAATCCACTATATAAGAGAACTCACAGAGATTCATAAGAAAAACTCAACAATGCAAAAAAAAAAAAAACAAAAAAATTTCTATAAGAAGAAATATAAAAAACCAATAAACATTTAAAAACAGGTTCAAGCTCATTATAAATCAGGGGTTTATAAACCAAAACGACAAGATTGGAAAATGATAAGAACTGACAATTTCAAGTACTGGTGAGAAGGTAAAATAACTAGAACTCATACATTTCTGGTGGGAGTATAAACTGGTACAATTATTTGGGAAAACAATCTAGCATTATCTAGTAAAGCTGCAGATACCCATAACCTATTATCTAGTAGTTCTACTTCTAGGTAAATGACTTAGAGAAATTTGTGCACTAGGATATATGTAGAAAATGTTCATGGTACTATTACTGATAATAATCCTACACTGGAAACAGTCTAAATGGCCATTAACTAGTAAATAAATAAATAAATTTTGGTAAGTTTATTCTTATAATATGATACAGCTCTGAAAAAAAAATGAATGATAGCAGTAAGAAGCAAACTGGATGAATTTTAGGAAGATAATATAATATAATATAATAATATAATATAATATATTACATATATTTATATGTAATGAAGAAACACGCAAAATGAAATAGTACATTGTTTAGAGATACAAATAAGTAAAACTACAGAAAAAAAGTTGAATAATAAGGACAAAATTCAGAATTATAGTTGAAGGGGTGAGGATGGAGATGGAATGGGGAGGTGTTCTTAAACCAGGTATACAGGTGTTCTTTGTATTTTTATTCTTTTTGCCTTATACATATTTTATAAATACTGTTGTATACCCAGTATTTTAAAAAACTAAAACTTAACCTTTTAAAATAAATATACTACTTTAGAGTTTTCAAAATCTATTAAACAGATTAATATTTAGCAATATTCAACTGTTAATATCCTTCATATATAAAAAGTTCACACAAAGCAATAATATGCAAACACTCAAATAGAAAAATACATATATGAAAGCAGCTTGCCTTTCTAATCATAAAGAAGCAATGTTAAAAAAAAGTATTATCTTCTCAATGCTCATGCAATTTTAGTAACATGTTTAGGGTTTGTTCTGTTTTTATGTTACATAAAAAAGAGATCATATTATATTCATTATTCTGAAGTTCTTTTATGGCTTTTCCCCTAAAAATCATAAATATTATTTTAAGACATACATATAGATCCTATTCACTTTTTTTCTATAGCTGAACAATATTCTACACTACAGGTATAAAACAACATATTTAGTCATTCTATTTAGGGACATACTGGTTGCTTCTAGTTTTCTGCTACTCCAATTAATACTGCAGAAACAACATCTTTGAACATTAACTTTATAATCTGGCACTTTTATTTCTGGGCCCAAGAGTATGTGTATTTTAATTTTAACATATACTTTCTGTATCTTTTGAATTTTCTATAACAAACACTAAACATATACTATTGTATAATTTTAAAAATTTTCATTTTAGAAAGACTTCTCTCCATGTTACTCCTTCTTTTGACTATATGTTGATTAATTTCTACATTTATATTTAAAATATCATTTATTTCAAACAATCAGTGTGCCCCTGGAAAAATCCAATTGAAACTTCGTAACATTTAGGTAAACATTTTTTTTTTAAAGATTTTATTTATTTATTTGACAGAGATCACAAGTAGGCAGAGAGGCAGGCAGAGAGTGAGGAGGAAGCAGGCTACCTGCCGAGCAGAGAGACCGACAGGGGTGGGAGAGGGGGCTCGATCCCAGGACCCTGAGATCATGACCTGAGCAGAAGGCAGAGGCTTTAACCCACTGAGCCACCCAGGTGCCCCCTAGGTAAACATATTAAACAGAGTCACAAGTCCCACATTCTTTGATGGATTCCAGATATACTAGTATATTGATATATTTAAGGGAATAAGATGATTTGTAAAGGATTTACTGAAAAAGATTGGTTGGTAGAAGCAATTTATTTTATCATCAATTGTATCTCTCCCCCAAAAAGATGAAATACTTAAGCCTAAAACTTACCTCAAAAGTATGGTCTAGTCTGTATACTGACACTGAATTCACTGCACTGACTATCTCCAATACACCATTGAAATTATTCAAATCTTGAAAAACCTGAAGAATTTCTATAATTCTACTTAGTATTGCCACCCGTTCCTCAAAATTTTCTGCTTCCACAATGCACCTAGACAAAAACAAAAAAGCATGGCTTAATAAGCAATTTCCTCACCTCACGTAGAAAAGAATACATATATTTTTAGCAAGAATTTAAGCTTATAGATGACTTAATATTATAGCTGTAAAAAGTAATAAGGCAGAAAAATAAACACTTACTTTTCAAACCATAGAGTGAGATTTGTGGTATGGCGAATCATTTTTAATAAATTTGGAGAATTTATTTCTTTATCTTCTTTGGTCCATACACTCCCTACTAGTTCAGAAGGTTGGACTTTCCTGTGGAATAAAAAAATCATGCAACTTAACCTACAAAGGATTAGTATCAAAATTATTTAAAGATCTTTAAATACTCAGTAAAATAAAGACAACACAAAAGATAAATGGAGGAACACATGAACAGGTTTAATTCACAGAGGACTGGACCCAAATAGTCACATAAACACACAAAAAAATTTTGTCTCTTATTCAGGGAAAAGAACATTAAACCACAATGAAATCCCATTTTACTCCTGTCTAACAGAAGTCTAATAGTACCAAATGGGTAAAGATGTGTAGAATCTCTCCTACACTGATATCCAAGTAAAAACTGAAACAACCACTTTGTAAAGTAATTAAGCAATATCTCATAAAACTGAAGATATACAAACTAGATCACCCCAAAAGTCTATCTAGATATATACTTAAGCTATACCAGGTTATAAGAAAATATTTGTAAGAATACTCAGTGAAGCAGTCATTATTTGCAAGACTGAAAAATCACAAATAACCTAGGCTGGATAAATTATGGAACATTCATTTAATGGAATACCACAGTAATTAAAATAAGCAAACCAGGGGCACCTGGGTGGCTCAGTGGGTTAAACCTCTGCCTTCAGCTCAGGTCATGATCCCAGGGTCCTGGGATCAAGCCACATCAGGCTCCCTACTCAGCAGGGAGCCTGGTTCCCCCCTCTCTCTGTCTGCCACTCTGCCTACCTGTGCTCTGTCAAAAAAATAAATAAAATCTTAAAAAAAAAAAAAAAAAAAGCAAACCAGAGCTATATTCATCAACTTAAATGCCAGAACAATGTAAGTTCATCAACTTAAATGCCAGAACAATGTAAGTGCAAAACATGCTGTAGAATGACACATAAGTATAAACTATCTTAAAACCTGCAAAACAATGCTATATATTGTTTATCAATATTATATGTGTATAAGTTATAAAGACATACATAGGAATAATAAACATCAAATACAGGAGAGTGGTTATTGGGAGAAAGAAGAACAGAATTGGGAAAAATTAGTTGAAGGATTTCAATTGTTATCTGTAAGGCTTTTGCTGTTGATGGGACCTCATTATATAATTTTCTACATTTTTTTAAATGGCTGAATTATTCAGTAAGAAATCTGACAGAGGAGCAAGTTAAATTACTGTATACAGTAAGCCAGGATTACATAATTTAAAAAATTGGCCAGTATCCTATGGTCTTGACTATTAATTAAAAAAAAAAGTTTTTAATCGGTAGATTTAAATACAAAAGGGACCTTGTTAACAGTTTTAAAAGTAAGTTTTCTTGGGCTGTTCTACAGTTAAATCAGAAATTCAGGGGCGCCTGGGTGGCTCAGTTGTTAGAGGAGTCTGCCTGCCTTCGGCTCGGGTCGTGATCTGCTCACGTCCTGGGATCGAGCTCCGCATCAGGCTCTCTGCTCAGTGGGAAGCCTGCTTCTCCCTCTCCCACTCCCTCTGCTTGTGTTCCCTCTCTCACTGTGTATCTCTCTGTCAAATAAATAAAATCTTTAAAAAAAAAAAAAAGAAATTCAGTTTACAGTGTCAATGTTCCTCTTCTTCCATAATATACATCTCACTTAACAAAGGTATTTTCTATGTGCTGAAAGCAGGTCCACATTGACTTAAGTGGTTTCTTTTTCTGATATCCACTCCTTTAACAGTCACTCAATGAGGAAAAATGTGATTCAGTACTATTTTTTTTTTAACTCAAGTAGCAAGTCCCTTCATTCCTACCTTTCACAAATTCCACAATATAAACAAAAACCAACTGAACTCCAAATTACCTAAAATACAACATGACACTCTGAATTAGGTGTTCACAACTGCTGACATGTGTGCTCAATTCTGAATGGCACAGCCAAGGCAAACAAGAGGCCCAATTCTAAAGAATGGCAAATTTTTTATCTCTGCTACCTTCCTATATTTCCATTAGCACTAAACTTTGTATATTCTTACTTTTCCCCTTAAAAAAAATGGCTGCCAATCAAGATAACTTCTTAAAGGTATTTGTATTGTAGAAAGGGCTCCTGAATGCAGAAAATTTTTTGATGAAATGACAATGGTGAGAAGTCATTTTTTGACAGGGTGGGGAGAGGTGGCTGTTACCTGCAAGGGTAGTGGTTTAAAAAAAGGTGACAGAGGACAAAGCTGATAAAGCAAGCTGAAAGGATAGAGGACTGCAGTTAGAAAGAAATGAGAGATGCTTGAATTAGTAATTTTGAAATAAGAACGATTTGGAGTGATAACAAGATTTGAAATATAACCTTAAGAGGTGTCAGATTTGGAGTGCAGAATGACATTGGAAGTCATGAAACCATGCAACTATAAAGGTTAGGTTGGGAATAGGTAATCTGCATGGATACAAGGTAATGGCAGGAAATGTTTTATAAGAAAAGACAGACGATGGGATACAGATAAAAGTAAATAGTCAAGCACATTTCTTTCTTTCTTAAAGATTTTATTTATCTGGGGCACCTGGGTTGCTCAGTTATTAAGCATCTGCCTTCAGCTCAGGTCATGATCCCAGGGTCCTGGGATTGGCCTCGAAACGGGCTTCCTGCACGGCGGGAGGCCTGCTTCTCCCTCTCCCACTCCCCCTGCTTCTGTTCCCTCTCTTGCTATGTCTCTCTCTGTCAAATAAATAGATAAAATCTTAAAAAAAAAAAAAAAAGATTTTATTTATTTATTTGAGAGAGAGAGAGAGAGTGCACAGAGGCAGGGGAGGGGGAAGCAGACTCCTGACTGAGCAGGGAGCCCAACAAGGGACTCAATTCCAGGACCCCGGGATCACAACCCGAGCTGAAAGCAGATACCAAACTGAGCCGCCCTGCACCCCTAGCCAAGCACATTTCAATCTAATGAGTCTCATAAATGAAAGAAAAGTTCAGAAGTTTTAAGTATGATTTATCATCACACTACTTCAGAAATAAATTTTCTTTGAAGTTACTTTGACTTCAAATAGCTGAAGTACTTAAGACTTCTTTAAAAAAAATAAAGAAATCTTCATTTTTTCTAAGAATTTTGTTATTCATTTGCCTAGCAAACCTAACCCAGTCAAGCTCCAAATTAAATTTTTGATTACTCAGAATCTGAAAAAAAAAATAAAGAAAGCCTGTCTCTCTCAATATTCTATTTACTCAGCTACCTTCAAGAGCCTACAATCCAAACTAAAACAATCTGAGGAAGTATTAGGAGGAAGACCTGGGTGATTGCCTAAAAGGTAGCATTAGTGTCTATCACTCACCATGTGAAAGACTGCTAGTACCTATCTTAGGCCTAAATAGCAATATAAGACTTTTTCCTGTAGGACAGATTATAGTTAAAAACGGTGCTATGAGCTTTCCTCCAAGCCCACAAGAATAAATGAGGCACTTTAAAGTATTCATAAATAATTTGCAAAATGTTCTGAAAACAGAGGTATGGTTTAAGATTCTTGAAAACAGAGCAGCAAATAAATATTAACTGTCTACCTATAGAGATCAGATTCCAAAAGTGTCAGTTGACGTGCAATTTCTATTGGATGAAGTGTCATGAGATCAAAGGTTTCAAACTGTCCTGGTCGGCTGATATGCCATTCAATTGGTGGAGGTGGACTTTCAAAGGTAATATTATGGCTTATTCCATTTGCCTGAGCTTGTTTCTTTCTCTTGATGATCTTAGCAATTGACTCTACCCATTTCTTCATAGCTTTCCCTAGAAAAGAACACAAACAAAAATACCTTTTACTTGACAGACGTAACTGCAAATCTTTGTATAATCTTTCATCTTTACCCAGCTTCAACAATTACCAACTTATGGCAAATTTTTGCTTCACTTAATGTCACTCATGCCCTCCTTCCATTCCCTATGTTATTTTGAAAGAAATAACATAGGGAGCTTGGCTGGCTCAGTCAGAAGAGCATGTGACTCCTGATCTTGGATTTGTGAGTTTGAGCCCCATGTTTAGGCTACTAGAGAGGACTTAAAATAAATAAACCTGAAATAAATATGTCATTTCATTCATATTTAAGTATGTATCTAAAAATTAAAGACTTTTTAAAATGACAAAACCATTATCATATATAAAAATGACAGTAAATTCTTAAAAATCATCAAATATCTAATTAGTGTTCAGATTTCCCTGATTCTCTCATAAATGTTTTCTAATAGTTGGCCTGTCTGAAATAGGGTCTGAACGAGTTCTACAAATTGCAGTCAATGTCTCAAGTCTCCTTTAATCTATAGGCTCTCCTTTTCTCTCTTATTTTTCCTTGCAATTTACTCATTAAAATTGAATCATTCGCCTTGTGGTATTCCCCAAGTCTGAATTTTTCCAATACTATTCCTGTAGTGTCATTTGCATTGCTTCTCTGTCCGGTTTTTTCTGTATATCAGACACATACAGACGTGATCTGATTCAGGATCAATTTTTTGACATGAATACTTGTAAATATTTCTAACAGCAGCCATATAATGTCCAGTTACATCTTTGTAATATTACTAGGAGGCTGAAAAATAGTTATATTCTAATTCTATCATTCCTTTTTCATTTATTAGTTAAAATACATTTATAATAAGAAACTTTCCCTCAGGGCGCCTGATGGCTCAGTTGGTTAAGCAGCCAACTCTTGATTTCAGCCCAGGTCATGATCTCAGGGTCCTGGGATGGAGCCCTACCTAGGGCTCCGCATTGAGTGGGGAGTCTCCTTTAGGATTCTCTCTCTGCCCTTCCTCCCTGCATGTGCTCTCTCTTAAATAAGTAAGTCTAAAAAGAAAAAAAAAGAAAGAATGAATGAAACTACTTGGTTATGCTGTGGTATAACTTATTTAAGAAAGACCTCTAGACATTAACATAACCATTTACTTGCTTTATCCTAATACATATTTGTATTTTAGAAATTACTTAGATCATATATAGTCCAGCATCTTCATTAAGAATATAAAACAAAAAATTTATTTGTTACCATAAACAATTTCAAGGCAAACATGATAAAAATGTATCTTAAACATCTCAAAGTTGAAGCAAAGGAACCAAATACTCTATTTTAAGTAAAATTCCCCTTAAGTAAGAGCAAGCAGATGAGATAAGTTAGGCTTGAAGTATTCTTACTTAATGCCTTATCCTGTCAGATAAATGTTCTTGATTCAATAATATACACTTGTTTAAATGTTCATGGCCGAGAGTTTCATTTCATGGGCTGTGTGCTAAAATTTTAGGTAAGAAACTCTTACTTTTCAGGTGCTAAAAATATACCAAAAACTTCTGCAAGAGAGGTAAATATTATTTTTAAAGATTTTATTTATTTATTTATTTAGAGGGAGATAAATAGCACGAGCAGGGGAAGGGGCAGAGGGAGAGGGAAAGAGAATCTCAAGCAGACTCTGTGCTGAGCTGATCAAGCCTGATGCCGGCCAGTTCTCACAACTCTGAAATCATGACCTGAGTGAGCCAAAACCAAGAGTCAGATTCTTAACCAACAGAGTCACACAGGTGCCCTAAAGTAAATGTTATTTTTCAAAGTTGTTAACCATTCAAAACTAAAGAGAAGGATTAAGGAGAATAAGAAAACAGGTAATACTGCACATATATTAAAATAGTTGAAAGAATGGCCACCTTGAGATGAGATAAAATTTTAAATGTATTAAGATTATTAAAGAAGACTGATGACTTCTTTTAAAAAAAGATTCTACTAAAAACTTGGAAAGGCAAGGTTCTAAGACGTCAGGTGGTTCTAACATACGTGAGCTCCTTTGAGTCTATAAATCATACCAAATGTTATTTTAGTTGTTTAAAAATAACAGCTTAGCTTCTTAAAAGTCACATAAATTTAAAACTAAGCTGATGTGCAACATAAGATTCAATCAAACCTTTAAATAATATACCTCTTACACTTGAAATGAAGGATTCCAGTCTTTCAAGCAATTCCAAATCTCTTTCAAAGTCATAAAAATGGTGTTCAACCCAGTGTCGAAACACATTTAAGATCCTGAAAAAATGTAAAGAAACACAATTTAGTGAGACGTAAGCCTTCAATTATACTTCTTTCATTTCTCTAATACCATGGTAACAACTTTATATATAAGGGCCAATATAACACTCGGTCTCTAATTTGTATTTAATTAAAACCTAAGCACTTCAATGATGTAAAACAGGTCTTCGGATTAATTTATTGTTTTAAAATTATATTTTAGGGGTGCCTGGGTGGCTCAGTTGGTTAAGCGTCTGACTCCTGATTTCAGCTCAGGTCATGATCTCAGGATCCTGGGATCAAGCCAGTGTCGGGCTCTACGCCCAACACAGAGTCTGCCTATCTCCCTCTCCTGCTGCATCTTCCCCCATGTGCGTGTGTGTTCTCTCTAAAATAAATAAATAAATCTTTTTTAAAAAAGTTTAATCTGAGTGTGGGGGAGTACAAATTCACTGTAGCTAGTACAAAAAAGTTACTCCTTTATTGCTGAGGGGTAAATAAGATCATCTCCCTTTTTTAATTAAAAAGGTTTTTTAAAAATACCATCTTACACAAAGAACGACACATTAAAAGTTTTGGCTGAGACACATACAGCTGGGAGCGCTATCATTCCACTAAAACTGCATTTATTTGTGGCAATTATCCTAAAAAATAAGTAACATGCTCAGTTCCAAAGCTGCAATTTGTTAGTTAACAAAAATCAAGGCACTTTCATATTTGCAAAGAAAAAATTTAGATCATGTACAATTAGGGACTGTAAAGACTAATCAAAGGAGCCTCCAATTTTCACTGCTCAGTGTAAGAAAAAAACAACACTAACTTAGGAAACCAGACAGATACAGGTTTGAATCCTGTCCTGCTGCTCTCTCTGTATAACCTATTTCAAATTACTTTATCTTGCTAAGTTTCAAGTTCCTCAGCTATAAAGTAGTAACTCCTGTGAGGATGAAAGAAAATTGATAAAATACTTAGGCATACAGTAAGTACCTAACAACTAGCAGCTGCTATTATCAAATACATGTTTAGAAATTACTGATTTTTTTAGATGAGTGAGTAAAAGCCTATATATTTTGGGAGAGAACAGTAGGGAAAGAGTTAAAATTCCATAAATATTATAAACTATGAAAAAGCCCAGGATTACTAGATGATCACAAAGGGGGAGGGATGGGCAAGGTTGAGAGTAGGCACACTCACATGAAATTTCACAATTTTTACTTAATAGGTATCCTGGTCTGTAAGCACAATGTGTCGCATGCCAGAGGTATCTGATGCAAATAACACAGTATCATTTTAATAATTAAATTTCTTCAGGACATTTAAGAGTAATTTCACATTGAAATTTGGAAGTTTAATTTAACTACTATGAAGTCTAACAACAATACCTCTATCTGAATTAAGAGATAAGAACTTATATGTGTTAACTATATAATGAAAATTGAATGGTACACAAAATAAATAATATTCAGGCCAAACCTAAGTTGTACTGGTTGGACATATTCCTTGCGAAATCTTTTAAGGTCTGCACTGACGGGCTGTTCGCCTTTCTCTATGGCCAATTTATCTGCTTCAGTGGGTTCTGGCTCTGGAATTTCAAATCTAAAAAGAAAAGAAGGAAAATCAGAGAAATTTTTTGTTGTTCATACACAAATGAAAAGGATTTCAAATACAACAGAAAAATTATTTTAATTAAGCAACCTTCCTTCCTACCATTTATGTGAAAAGTTACTGATAAACTTCCTTTCAAGTGTTACATACTGGGCACCTGGGTGGCTCAGTGGGTTAAGAGTCTGCCTTCAGCTTCGGTCATGATCACAGGCTCCTGGGATCCAGTCCTGCATTGGGCTCCCTCCTCAGCAGGAACTCTGCTTCTCCCTCTCTCTCTCTACCCCTCCCCCTGCTTGTGCTCTCTCTCTCAAACAAATAAAACCTAAAAAATTTTTAAAAATAAAGTGCCAAGTTAAAAAAGTCTCTTTTAAGGAAATATTGTTTTTTTGAACAAAAAAAATTAAGATACATACTTTAAAATTGGGTCTTTTTGATTACCACTATAAACATTGCTAAAATCAGAAGAGACCTCTGTTATAAACAGAGATTTTAATGAGCATGTTGTTTGAAGAGAATAGTAATACTACTAATTTAATGTCAAATAAATTATGTTCAAAAACGAGTTGAGCACATGCTCGGTACCTACCACTTTACAAGGAACAAAATAGTTAACTTTTTATGAAATGTTAATGTAAGTAAAATAGATATTTTTCTTACCGTTCTATCAGTAAGCTTAGCAATTCCTGTGGTTTACAAAATGAACGGTATGTAGTAAGAAAAGTACGAACAAAATTGGGATCTGAAAAGACAGAGCATAAAACAGTTTGTATGTTCAATTCAGTTTCATTAATCCAAAGTAGCATACTTTGAAGGCCTTCCTTTTTCTTTTTTCTGGTTCCTCCCACCATGGTCTTCCTGTACTCATGGTATTTCTTGATAAAGGGGATTGTTTTCTGATTCAAGATTCATAAAATTTTTGTGAATATCTAATAATTAATGAAGTTAACATATTATATCTTAGGAATATTTAGTTAGTTATTTACTCTTTTGATTCTGTAGAATTCTTTTTATATTTCAGAGAAAATCCATTTTTTCCATTCCTCAAGCATTTTTGAACGTCCCTGAAAAGTTTTACATTCCCTCAGTAGGTAAGCACTTGTAATGAGTTTCACATACCTGCATACATATGATATGTTAATCTTTCAATTAATTTCACTACAGTTCCTCCTTTAATAATGGGGATTCCACTTCTACTTTGCAGGTTGTCTTCAAAAACAATGTTTTCCTCAGAGTCTTTTACCACAAAACGATACACGTCAGGACTTGGTAATCTCAGTGGCTGCTCATTTTCTTCTTTCAATAACACTGAATCTAGCATTCGATCTAGTGTACTACGATAGTGAAGAGAAATAAGTGCGGCCATCCAATTATTTTTCTCTTCAGCAGACTTAGCAGCAAATATTATGCTGTTTTCATCTTTGGACACCAACTCAAAAGCATTTTTGTACTCACAAGTATCATCTTTATCACATATTTGTATTTTCCTCATGACAAATTTTTCTTTTAATCTGTACTCTGCACTACTGTAACCTGGAAGGCGTGACTGACTATGATTGGGCTTACAGCTAATCATTAAGCCATCAAAGAGAAAAATGTGTCGTTCATGTTTAGCACCAATTCGTGTCAAGGGACCTTCCATAATGAATTCATTACAACATTGTCCAATATCTTTGCCTTCCCATCCATCTATGTTTTTCTGAATTTCGTTCATTTTTTTAATAGCCAGATGCTTGCTTCTTAACTGACGATTATAAAAAGGGCAAACAGGATCCCTAAAATGAAAAAAAAAATTAAGATAAATTTACCTTTTTCAATGGCTAAGCAACCCAAATTTCTTTAATTGTAAAACTACCTCAAATCAAGTGATAAAACCACTAAATAACCAAACACCAGATTTTGTACACAGCATTTACTTTCTTCTACTATCTTTGCCACAACTGATACATGCTTCAGCTACAGTACTGTGAAAGAGAAGTACTAGACTCTGTATTTCATTTCAAATGTCATACGAACTAAAATTACCAAGAATCCTAAAACTTCTTGCATAATATATAAATATTAGATTTATCTTTTAAAATTTTATTACATATATCTTAACAATAAGACAATGCCAATTTTCCACAACTTAAAGACCAAACGAGAAATGTAGGAGTATAACTTTCAAAAATACAAGTATCACTACAAATAACACTTCTTTAGAAAATGAAGCATCAAAAAAAAAAAAAGAAAAGAAAATGAGGCATGAATGAATGAAATATATAGAAGCATTCATATTTTCAACAGTATGGAATTACCCAGGTCGGCGTCTAGGTGAATACTGCTTGTAAATTCGGTCCATACTACCTTGGAGATTCATAAGAGCAGTAATAGCTTGGTTCAAACATTCTCTGTCTTCCTGATCTTCACTACATGCTTTCAATTGCTAAGAAAAACAAACAAAAATTAAACCTGCATTGCTCAATTCCCTCCCATTCTTGTAGAGGAAACAGCAACAACTATTATAAACTCTAAATGAATTTTAAATATACTTAATAAAACCAGTTATAATTTATTTAATTATGTATACCTGATGTATACCTTATATCTTATGTATACCTGATCTCTCAAAACCATATATAAATATAATACAGATATAAAGCACTATTACCACAGCAATCAGAAAAAAAAGCAACTGTGAAAACCATCTGGACATTTTCCAGACACACAAAAATAGTTTAAAATATGAAAAGCATGAACCTTACAAGTTGCTTTTGTTAATAACTACAAATGAGATAAACACACAAATTATTTTCATATTCTCTAATGATTAAGTTCTTAAGTTTCAGAAATGCCAAAAGCTTGTTTATCTTTGCTATACAATATAATCAAGTATGCCAACTTTAGCACCCAATCCATCATCAACTTTTCTGCAAACAGCATCTATGAGATTCAACTGGTACTTTTTTACAACGTAAAATTCAACCATTGTAGTAAATATCAAGAAACCACGAAAGTTAATATTCTAGCTCATTAACCCTTAGAAATAGGCTTACAAATTATATTATTAGTTCTAACAACTCTGGTTCTACTAGATTTATCCAAAAATTTCTCTTCTCTCTCACTCTCAAAGTGGAAGAAAATTTACCTTAGGATAAATAATTCAGATTGGATGATGCTCCAGTGTTTCAATTTGACAAGAGAAGTAAAAGTAGAGAATTATATAGATACTATATACAGATTATATAGATACAAAATATATTTATGCAAGAATAAGGAAAACTTATAATCTTTCTGAATATTTTTTCCTTCTGAAAATTGTTAAAAATTAAAATCTATTTTATGATTTTAAATTACCTTACTAGAAATTTTGTGATAAATTTTTCTTATATTCCAAGAACAGTCTGAAAACCATTCAGCAATGATACCCTTTCCTCAACATGGAACTGAATAAATACTGTTTGAGTTCTAGGTCCATTACCTTTTTTTTTTTTAAGCTTATTTATTTTTTAGTAATCTGTACAGCCAACATGGAGCTCAATCTCACCATTCCAAGATCAAGAGTTACATATTCTTCTGACTGAGCCAGTCAAGCTCCCCTAGGTCCATTACTTTTCATGTATATGTCCTAGAAATTATTCTCTAGAGCACAGAGCCATCTGATATTTTTTGAGATAAATGTAGAAGTCTTGCTATCACAAGATCAGCAATTTAATAATTTAAGTGACTATCATTAGAAGTAAAATTTAATCTCTAGATTAAGAAATAAAAAATTGAAAGGATGAAGGGAAAATAGGCAAAATACCAAAAGAAGTTTGGAAAGGATGAGTGCCTGGGTCATTCTGACTTGAAAAGGTGAAAAATCACCTTCAAAGGTGAACATTTGACTCATAATTTTTTTTCACTTATTTTACTGCTTTAAAGATTTCTTACAAATTCTTCTCAACTCTATTCTAAAATATTTCCTTGTAAATATGGATACTGATGATACAAAATGCTTCTAGGGTTTATTATTTATTTATTTATTTATTTATTTATTCCTGCTTTTGTTGATCCAAATTTCAAACTATCTCTCATAGTAAGATTCTACCAAAATGAGAACTGCTTTTGTTTTGTTTGTTTGTTTGTTTGTTTTTTAAGAGAAAGATAGTGAGGGTGCCTGGGTGGCTCCATAGGTTAAGAGACAGATAGCGTGAGAGAGAGAGAGAGAGAATGCATGAGAGTGGGTGTGAATGGAAGAGGGAGACACAGAATCTTAAGCAGTCTCCATGTCCGGTGTGGAGCCTGACAAGGGGCTTGATCTCACAACCCTGAGATCATAACCTGAGCCAACATCAAGAGTCAATACTTAACCAACTGAGCCACCCAGGCACTCCAAGAGCTGCTTTTTTATTTAGGTGTTTGAGGATACTAAATTTCTATAATCTATTTGGTCTTAAGGCTGTTCAAACTCTTACACACAAACAGCCATGTCATTTCTAAATGTCCATGTGATAGTTAAAGGTTGCCAAGGAATGAGAAAAAAAAGGTTATTTCAGGATATTTAAAGAATAGGGTTTCCTAGTGATCAAAGTAGGTAAAGCAGTGGCTCTGCCATAATCTTAGTCTACTAATTTGCTTAAAATTTCCTGAATTTTTATAAACATCAGATAAATAAATATCCAAGTTAACGGTCTATAGACATTTGAAAGAATGTATTCTAAACATCTTGTATTGACATAGAAATGACCACACTGAACTACCGGCAAACAAGCCCTGCTTTCACATCCCTATCGTTTTCCACACATCTGTCTCTGGCCTTCCTTATTCCCCTGGCCAGTTAGCCTGTATGACAGCTCAAACACCTCCTCTCTCTGAAACTCTTCCTTTTTCTTCCCACTTAAAATTTTTTCTTTTGAAATATCAAATTTATATAAAACTTATGAAAATACAAATAACTCCTGTATACCACAAGTCACCAACTTTAAACATTTTGCTACGTATGCTTCATTAGTCCGTGCATTGAGTATATGTGCACCGCTTTTTCCCCTGAGCTATTTGAGAGTAGTCTGTGATACTATCCCCTTCCAGTTACTTGCTGAGGAAAGAGAACCACTGCTACAAAATTTTGAGATTATTTCTGGAATATGAGGAAAACTCAAGTGATACACAAATTACTCTCAAATAGTATCATTCCCCTTCACTCCTTTAATACATCAGCAGGGCATCTTAGAGCAAAGATACTCTTTCAATGGTACAGTGATCAACTTCAAGAGATTTAATACTGATGTTCTATAATCTAATTTTTTGCATATCCAATTTTGCCAAATGTCCCAATAATGTCCATTAGAGTAGTTTTCCCTCCAACACAGGATACAGTCATGTTTTCACTGGCTTTCTTTTTTTCAGTTTTACTAAGATATAATTGACATACAGCATTACATAAGTTTACGGTGCAAAACATAACGATCTGATTGACATAGGTTGTGATTTATTGTCTCTTTTAATCTGCAATAGTTCCTCAGCATTTGTCTTTCATTGCTCTCCAAAATAAATAACACACACACATACACACACCAGAATAGCAGGATAAATCCCAAAATACCCAACACCCATATTTAATTTTTTCATACTTCCCTAGACAGGGTTAGTTACTCATGCCTCAGCGATTCCACAGTACTATACTTCTTAGACAATTATTACATTTATTTGCTGCAATTATCTAATATGCATCTTCTTCACTATGCCATGAACTCTTTAAAGTCTGGCATAGGTTTTACTCATTTTTAGTATAGTACCTGCACGGTAGGTACCCAAAAGTAATAAGAATGAACGACTGTTGTATAAATATTCATAATTTTGTTAAGTGTTTAGACAAATAACAATAAACATTTATTGAGATTTTACTCTGTGCAGGTTCTTTTAAGCATTACCTTAATCTTAGTTACAACTCTGTAAGATAGGTACTATTATACATATGAAAGTTGAAGAAACCAAAGCACAGAAAGGTTAGGTGGTTCACACAAGATGAACAGCACAGTCTATATTCAAACCCATGGACTCCATGGCCCATGTTTTTTGCCACACATTATACTGCCTCTCTACAATGGCACCAGACACAACTATGCAAAATACTGGTCTATGCCTAAGTCTGGTGATCATGAGTCAAAGGGGACCCCTTCAACATTAAAACAAACTGGATAATTACGCTATTTAAGAAATGAACTTGGTGAGCTTAGAAAAGAAGTCAAAGACAATAAATGCCCTTTCAACAACACCTAAACTAAGCATAAGGTGGAAGCAATCTTTCATTAGGTGCAGTATCTTATGAACTTGACTGAAGAATACATTCCTTGCTTACTGATCATTATTCTACTTAGCTGTCTGTTAAGTATATCCTGCCCAAGATTTTACACTTTGTGTAAGTATTTTCATAACTCTATTAAGATTTCTTGAAACACTTAATAATGCTTCTCTTAAATTCCTATAAAATGCTGTATCTACTGTGGATGTCTATATGCCTAAAGGTAAACTATAGTAAATTATAAATTTGTTTCTAATTCATTATACTAGGAGTGCAGTCTTGATGTGATATAATACATGTGATCAATTCTTTTTTTGTAACAATAAAGTTCTCTCTACATTTTCATAAAAACAGTGTTTTAGTAAATTTGGTAGGACATTCAACTCATTATAACCTATCACTTGGGGCACCTGGGTGGCTCAGTGGTTAGGTGTCTGCCTTTGGCTTGGGTCATGGCCCCAGCGTCCTGGGATCAAGCCCCATATCAGGCCCCTTGCTCTGCGGGGAGCCCCTCTCCAGCTCCTCCATGCTTATGTTCCCTCCCTCGCTCACTCTCTGTCATAAATAAATAAAATCTTAAAAAAAAAAAACTATCACTTTTATATGTGTTTTTTAAAAGAAATTGTTATTATTCCTTAGGACATCCTTGAATGATGTGTCAGTACTGAAAGAGTATTTATTATGTAGCCAAATATTTCTTGTACTCTTTTTCAATAGCCAGAACATTAATTTCAACAGAGATGATCTCAAGCTTTTATTTTTTTTTAAGATTTTATTTATTTATTTGAGAGAGAGAGAGAGAGATAGCGGGAGGGGAATACAAGCAGGGGGAGTGGGAGAGGGAGAAGCAGGCTTCCCGCTGAGCCGGAGCCTGACGTGGGGCTCGATCTCAGGACCAGGGGATCACGACCCAAGCCAAAGGCAGATGCTTAACAACTGAGTCACCAGGCACCCCAATTTTTTTTCCTTAAATTTATTTATTTGAAAGAAAGAGAGAGAGAGCAGGGGGAGGGACAGAGTGAGAGAGAGAGAGAATCCCAAGCAGATACCCCGCTCGATAATTTCTCTTGAGAGGAGAATTTCTATTCCTTCCATGACTAAATTTCCAAGGAATGACCAGAGAATTAAAGAGTATTACTTGAGGGGCAGCTGGACGGCTTGGTCAGTTAAGCAACAGACTCTTGGTTTCAGCTCAGGTCATGATCTCAGGGTTCTGGCATCAAGCCGGGGCGGGTGGACCCTAACTCTCAATGGGGAGTTGGCTTCGGATTCTTTCCTTCTGCCTCTCCCACCACACACACACTCTCTTAAATAATAAATAAATAAATCTTTTTAAAAAAATGTTAATTGGCCCTGAATACATCAATTCTGAACTGAGACCAGATATGTTCTTACCAACTGAAGGATTGAGGATATGTTGGAATATAAGAAGTATATTACGAAGTCACTTACAAATCAGGAAATGAATTGGTTTTTTCTTGCTCCTCTTACATTAAGGATTAAATATACCTCAAGAAAAAAATCTATAATTTATCTGAGGAAAAAAAAACAAACATAAAATGAAAGGACTTTGTGATCAACTTCAGAAGGATTAAATTTGAGGGGTGCCTAGATGGCACAGTAGGTTGAGTATCTGACTCTTGGTTTCGGCTCAGGTTATGATCTCACAGTAGTGAGATGGAGCCCCTAGTTGGGCTCTGTGCACTCAGTGAAGAATCTGCTTGGGTTTCTTTCTCCCTCTGCCTCTATCCCTCCATGCTCTCTCTTGTTCTCTCCCTAAAATAAGTAAGTCTTCTTTTAAAAAGGATTGAATTTGGAAAAAAAAGAAAAAAGAAAGAAATATATTATCCGTAAGATGAACTTTAAAACTATGAAAAGTTGCTGTGAATAACAACCCAACAACATACTATGAGATAATTTCAAGTAAACAATAGGTAATTCACTACAATTTCTCATTACGTAGTTATTTTTTTTTATCTTGTTTATCATAAATTCTGGTTCTGGGAAATAACACTTGAATAATATTTAAATGCTATGTCCACAAATGTATCTTCTTGGCATATGACTCAAACAAATATTCAGATTGAAACAGGCTTAAAACTGCTCTAGGATCGTACTTTCTATTCCCTAAGGAATGGGACAGTCTTAAGTTACACTGGTACAGCCTTCTTTCTCATGATTCTCATCCAAAGGAAGCTTAACATGAAATAAAATTTCTTTTGGATGAGTACTTAAGCCAAAGAATATCACAAAAGGCAATCTACAGAAATTGAAGAAAATATTGCAACTGGTACATATAATAAAGTATTAATATCCAGACAATATAAAGAACTCCTACAACACTACAACAAAAACACAAACAACCCCCCAAATAGCACAGGGCTTATTTTTCCCAGGAACTAACATAAATGATTAATAAGCATATGAAAAGATGCTCACCATCACTAATCATTAGAGAAATGCAATCAAAACCACAATGAAATACCACCTCACATCCAGCAGGACAGCTACTAACAAAACCCAAAGATACAGAAAATATCAAGTGTTGATGAGGATGTAGAGAAACTGGAATGCTTGTGGTAGAGATGTCAAATGGTATAGTGCTATGGAATAAAGTATGGTGTTTCCTCAAAAAATTAAAAATAGAATTACCATCTGATTCATCAATTCTATTTCTACCCAACAGAACTGAAAAGCAGGCTCTTGAGGAGATATTTGTATACCCACAGCAACATAATTTAGAATACCCAGGAAGTAGAAGCAATCCAAATGTCAAGTCATACTGGCTGCATAACAATATATCTAACACTACTGAAGAGTGTGGCTAAAATGGCTAAGAGGTGAAGTTTCATGTTATGTGTATTTTACAATTACAAACTAATGTTTTAAAAGACCAACAGTATCACAGTAAGAACAAATTTAAGAGTAGAAATTAGCTTCTCTTCCTCCCATGTAATAATCTGTTTAGCTTATGTCTAGAATTAGTTCTTATTCCAGTGTTTTTCAAACTGCATGTCATAATCCATTAGGGGATCATAATCCTTTTTAAAAGAAAGAAACAGAATAGAAGAGAAACAGCAGATACTGCAAGAAATGGTTAAGTAGCATTTCATGAAAGTTTTTCTTTCATATAAATATGTGTGTGTGTATATATATGTATACACATAGCATGAAATTAAATGCCTTTCTTACTAAGGATTATTCCCACTATGTAATATAAGGGCTGATTACCAAGGACAATAAATGCTAACAACTGGACCACATTCTAGAATATTTAGACCTTTCTGATCTCACTAATTGAGTTTTATGCTTACTGAGAACCAGTAATATATGTTTCCAAATATGTTTATGCAAGTTGTGCTTATCATATAATTATGTAATTTAATTACTCATTATTTAAGTCAAAGAAATAAGAGTATAAAAGAAGATATTTATAGGGGCACCTGGGTGGCTCAGTTGGGTAAGCAACCGACTGATTTCAGCTCATGTCATGCATGATCTCAGGGTCATGAGACTGAGCTCCGTGTTCAATTCCGCCCTCAGAGTGAAGTCTACTTGAGATTCTCTCTCCTTCCTCCTTCTGCCTCAAAGTCTGTTCCTGCTCTTTCTAAAATTAATAAAATAAAATCTTTTTTTTAAAGAGGATATTTATATGAAAACTCAAGGCATTTTAAAGGCAAGCTCCATTAAAAAGGTATAAGGAAGGGCGCCTGGGTGGCTCAGTGGGTTGGGCCGCTGCCTTTGGCTCAGGTTGTGATCTCAGGGTCCTGGGATCGAGCCCCGCATCGGGCTCTCTGCTCGGCAGGGAGCCTGCTTCCCTCTCTCTCTCTCTGCCTGCCTCCCCATCTACTTGTGATCTCTCTCTGTCAAATAAATAAATAAAATCTTTAAAAAAAAAAAGGTATAAGGAAGATACTATGAAAGATTTGGAAGAATTGTTAAGAACCTAGGTTTCTGCACTCAAGCTGTCTTTACAAACATCTCCAAATTCATGTACCATCTAAAAAGAAATGGAAAACAGAAATCACAGAAGATAATTTTTGTGATGTATTTAAGAAAGATTTATGTTCAAGAAAAGATTTTACAAGTCAATATATTAGCACATAAATACATATAAGTCAACAGATAAGCACATAAATACATATAAATGTTGATCTATAGGGGTTTTGTGGTTATTTAAATAAAATGTATATAATATTTTTAATGATTTTTTAAAGATTTATTTATTTGAGGGAGAGTGCGTGCGAGGTGGGTGAGGGGCAGAGGGAGAGTGAATGCTCAAGCAGACTCCACACAGTGCAGAGCCCAACATGGGGCTCGAAATCAAGAGTGGCTGCTTAACTGAGTGAGCCACCCAGGCATCCTGATTCTTTATTTTAATTAGCTGACCAACTCTACTGGTCCCAATTACAATGGTTAAGAGAAGATGGAGTCTAGTGATTAACTGGTAGCAAAGTAGCGAAGGCCTCAGGATGAGTTAGGCCATCACGGTTAATGCCCTGATCTCAGATGCAGACATAGTAGCTATAAGATCAACCTTGAAGGTTTTAAAAGCCAATCATTCAGACAGGGTAAAAAATAAGCTTCAATTATAAAGTCAAACCAGAATTTTTAAATGTTGACAAAACTTGAAGGCAGTTTTAAGTCTAATGATAGGACTTCCAATTAGAAATGAACTCTATCCAAAAAAATTTTAGAAATCCAAACATACATCTGGGGCAGCCAATTTATTATTCATATGAAGCCTGCAATCATTTTTATGAGTTCTTTATGGATTCATGAGTTCCCAGAGAGATATTCAGAATCAAGTTGTTCATCTACTTGTGCTCAAAAGCTTGTGAGCTTCAGCATCACATATTATAGGTAATAAGACTTAATAAAAGAATTCTTGAGCTAGTTATTCATTAGAAATCACCAAATGAGGGGCACCTGGGTGGTACAGTGGGTTAAGCCTCTGCCTTTGGCTCGGATCATGATCTCAGGATCCCAGGATCAAGCCCCACATTGGGCTCTCTGCTCGGCAGGGAGCCTGCTTCCCCCTCTCCCTCTGCCTGCCTCTCTGCCTACTTGTGATCTCTCTTTGTGTGTCAAATAAATAAAATCTTAAAAAAAAAATCACCAAATGAATTCCTTGCCTAAGTGCCTACAGGATACAGAGTTATTCTGGCTTTAACATTATTACTAATGAGTTAGATGGAAAAAATCTGAACAGGTTGTCTACACCAACAACTTGGTACTCTAAAGAAGTATAAAATACATAGGCAGAAGGCTGTCTCGCTTCTAAAAAGCAATTTTAAAAGTTGCAGAAGAAAATTTTAATGAACAAGATATTTTGAAATAATGGGGCACCTGAATGGCTCAGTAGGTTAAGCATCCAACTCTTGATTTTGGCTAAGGTCATGATCTCAGGGTCGTGGGACTGAGCCCCACGTTGCAGTCTATGCTCAGCATGGAGTCTGCTTATCCCTCTCTCGGCTCCTCCCCGCCCTTGCGCTTGCTCTTTTTCTCTCAAGTAAATAAATAAAATCTTTAATAAATAAATAAATACATAAATACATACATAAAAAGAGTTCAAGTTTTAACATAATTTTTTGTTAGCTGTTGCTTTTGTTAGGGTCCTAGCTAAGAGAGGAAGAACACTATACTGCATGGTAAAAAAAAAAAGTCAACTTTAAAAGTGCTTTTTTAATAAATTAAAACAAGATGGAAATTTAGACCAATGTTATACATAGAAGTTATCAATTACTTCCATAAGAGTTAAAACACTGTTACTGTGTGCCTCCAAAGAGTAATAAGAAAGTAGTCTATGTTAGTACTTTGAAATTCTATATTATGAAATGACAGATAAAGACATATTTCCCTCTTCCTACCTTTGGTAATGAAATGAAAACAAAAAATATAGGCTCTTTGGAAAAGAAGGTAGACATTTAAGATACTTTATTTTTATGAATAAAAAGCATTAAAAATAATATGACCAGATCAAAAACTAGTTCTTGGGGTACTTGGGTGACTCAGTCAGTTAACATCTGCCTTCTGCTCAGGTCACCACCCCAGGGTCCTCGGATTGAGCCCTACCTACACTGGGACCCCTGTTCCTCTGGGAGCCTGCTTCTCCCTCTGCCTCTGCCCTCCCCCTTGCTCATGCTTAGTTTCTCTCTCTCTCAAATAAATAAAATCTTTTGAAAAAAAAAACAAAAAACAAAAAAAAAAACCCTGTTCTTAAGTCTCATAAATGCAAGTACTTTTGGCTCAGGAAGGTTTCACCTTACCTTTAATAATTCAAAATAGTGCCAACAATGATAAACAGGCACCAGCATAAGGCGTGGAAGGACATAACGAACTGCCTCTTTAAAACCATCAGCAATGGACTGCAAAGCAAAAAGATACAACTGTATATCTCTGGTATCAAGAATATATAACAGCAATGCCTAACAGAAATGCCTTATAAAAATACAAGATACAGACTTAACCAAAACCATAACAGAAAGAATGTTCTAAATGGAAATTAAAGTGCTATAAAATGAAGGGTTTTTTCCTCCTTTAAGTTATTAGATAGATACATACATTTCTTCATCTCTTAATACAGCAAAAATAACTTTCACAGCAGTCCTATACAACTTTTCTTCAAAAGCTTTTGCTTCCCCATACCCTGAAAAAATTTTGAAAGCTATATACTCTCTTGTATATTGAAATGTTTTAAGTTTAAGTGGTTATGAAGGATGTACTTTTTGGGATACTGTATATCATAGATGTGACTTAAATATGTTTCACAAATGATGAAATAAACTTCAGATTTAGCTTATTTATTTTATGAAAAATACTTGTCATATAACTACATTGACAAAGCCAATCTTCACTGCCAAAATAAAGAGCTAGATCAGACAATTTCTGCACAAAGTCTAACTTCATTCTTACAGCCAAACATATATATTGTTAATGTCACAGTTCGAAGTACAGGAAGCATCTGGAAGAATCTCTAACTGCTTCTAACTCCATATCCCCAGTATGAGAACTTCACAAGCCTCCCCTCTCCTTTATTTTAATGTCCAGTGAATGCTGAGATACTTTTTAAAATAATTAATTTTAACTCTTGTAAATGATCTCACTTCTTTTTTTTTTAATTTTTTATTTTTTATAAACATATATTTTTATCCCCAGGGGTACAGGTGTGTGAATCGCCAGGTTTACACACTTCACAGCACTCACCATAGCACATACCCTCCCCAATATCCATAACCCCACCCCCC